>NC_083579.1:25141970-25441970 GCF_027579695.1 Neoarius graeffei | reverse complement strand
ACTTTTAAAACACACTATAATCACACGAAAGCATACTACACTACACTCTATCTTAGTATAATCATACAGCACACTAATATACAGTAGTGTATCCATGCTATAACACACTACACTATACTAAAACATGATAATCATACTATAATAACCACTATTACAACACACTCTAATCATACTAGAGCATACTACACTATACTCTATCATACTATAATCATACAGCACACTAAAATACAACACAGTACACCCAAACTATAGCACACTCCACTACACAAAAACCCTACAATCATGCAAACCACTTTTAGAACACACTATAATCATATTAGAGCATACTGCACTATACACCAATGTACTACAATCATACAGCACACAAAAATACAGTAGTATATCCATACTATAACACACTACACTATACAAAATATTGTAACCATACTACAACAAACACTATTAAAACACACTATAATCAAACGAGAGCATACTACACTACACCCCATGATACTATAATCATACAGCACACTAAAATACAACACAGTACACCCATACTATAGCACACTACACTATACAAAAACCCTATAATCATACTACAACAAACACGATTAAAACACACTATAATCATACTGGATCATACCACACTATATGCCAATGTACTATAATCATACAGCACACTAATATACAGTAGTGTATCCATACTATAACACACTACACAATACTAAAACATAATAATCATATTACAATAACCACTATTAGAACACACTCTAATCATACAAGAGCATACTACACTACAGTCCATCATACTATAATCATACAGCACACTAAAATACAACACAGTTCACCCAAACTATAGCACACTCCACTACACAAAAACCCTACAATCATGCAACAAACAGTTTTAGAACACATTATAATCATACTAGAGCACTATATGCCAATGTACTATAATCATACAGCACACAAAAATACAGTAGTGTATCCATACTATAACACACTACACTATACAAAACACTGTAACGATACTACAACAAACACTATTAAAACACACTATAATCAAATGAGAGCATATTACACTATACTCCATCATACTATAATCATACAGCACACTAAAATATAATACAATACACCCATACTATGGCACACTACACTATACTAACACTATAATCATATTACATCAAACACTATTAGAACACACTCTAATCATACTAGAGCATACTACACTACAGTCCATCATACTATAATCATACAGCATACTAAAATGCAACACAGTATATTCATACTGTAACACACTATACAAATACTATAATCATACAACAAACACTACTAGAACACTCTATATCACACTGCACTATACTACATCACACTATAATAAAACAGCACACTAAAGTAAAACCCATAATATAGTCCATTATACTGTAGTAAGGGAGACACAGATACACAGTTACCAGTTTATTAGGGGTGTGGCTTCTGTTGAGTTTATGTAGATACATTTTTAGCACATTTCCTATAATACGGACACTTTGATATAGCACTAAACAAGTGCAGACATCACCACAGACTTCCTGACACTGCTAAAACCTGGAGTGTATGACTCACACACTGAAACCATTTGGACCAATCCTGCCTCCTGCTTACCCAGCCTGGGCTTCTCTCACAACTCAGACGGCTGTGAATCACACACACAGCCACACTGTTATGTCTGCCGTGTCAAATCAGAGAGGAGCGCCATTCTAATTTTAGCTCAAGGAAGAAAAAAAAAAACAATTTGTGAGGTTTGCGAGTTTGTCTGGCTTTGAGCGTGCGGTTTCTTCCTCTCTTCCTTCCAGCCGTGTCTATTTGTGACCTTTGGATTTGTGCTGTGCTGGACTGACATGTGTGTGTGTATATACTGGTTATCTGGATGGACAGAGAGGGAAACACCTGCCAGAAGCAGCCACATAGGCACCGAGTCACTATTGTTCCCACACACATGATGAGCTCAGTTGCTCTCTCTGTCCATTTTCCTCTCTCAATTTGTCTCTCCTTCTGTCTGTGTCTCTCTTACAGCTTTCTGGGTCACAGGAAGTCTGTCAGGGCATGCACATGCACCATTTAGTGTTCACCCTGCTTCTATTTTAGCAACAAAGCTTTCAGACAGTGCAGACTAAAAATAAAAAATGAAAGCCTATATTATATCTATAATAATAGATTAGATTAGATTAGATTAGATTAGATTAGATTAGATTAGATTAGATAATCTAATCTACATATTCAGTCAAAAAATTTAATTATGGTGTGGTTAGTTTTTCTGTGAGGAAAAAAATTAGTTTGTTTTGTATGAATGTGCACGTTGACATATTACATTAATAATAATAATAATAATAATAATAATAATAATAATAATAATACACAATCCTGACTTGACATCGTTTTCTTTCACAATCTAAGACCATGTTCAGTACTGCCGTCTTAAAACTAGAGTTGATTTTCCAGGCTCTGAAGTGAGATGTTGCAATGCAAATGGCCTGCCTGTACTTCACACCTAAGAGGTTGACTTTTCACAAGTAGATACTGTATATCAGAAAGGGGGCTTTCAATAGCCCATGTACACCCTTAAACACAAGTCTGAAAAAAAAAAACTGGGATAGAAAATGCGGACAGAAGAACGAAATGATGTTTTGTCTTTGCTATCAAATGAAATATTGATGCAACTTAAAAGCAGAAAATAGACTAATATGATGATATATGATTGAGAATATGGTATACATTGTCAAAATTTTGCTGCATGAATAGTTCTAGTTGAATTACCATTTTATTATTTGGAAACTTGTAAAATATCCCTACAAATTATTTTTTCCATTTTATTTTTCTTATATTGTGCACTGATACTTAATTGTCCATACAACTTGATGAAGGTTATTTGATCATGCTTTTAATTAATCATTTTCATTTCCAGAATTAATCAATTAATGCCAGTTTTTTTTGTGCTCTCCTGTGACGACAGACATGCCCATGGTTTGAAGGATAATCTGACCCAGCACTCATGTGCTACTCTTAAAGCTTGCTTTAAAAAAATGCATAACTTTATATATTAATAAACAGCCCTTGAAATACAGATAAGCAATATCTCTTCCGATGGCAGGGATGAGAATGAAAAATATTTTAAAAGTCTGAAAAAACCGGGGCGGGGCCCGGGTGGGGGGGGGCCATGGGGCTAATGATTTTTGGCTTTTTTTTTTACCCCAAAACCATTAATTTTATCAGCAAAAATTTGCAATTTATTTGGAAATAAATTCCCCTTCTTGGGGGACTCCCAGGTGAAAATGAGTAATATGGTACAAGAGACTTGTTTTTAATCAATTCACATTTGATGATTTCAAAAAATCAATGCACCTTTTAATATAAACGAGCTCTACAGTGTTATATTTCTGCATTTTAGCTATTCATGTCTTTGAATACTCTAATCCTTTAAAATGAAGTGCAAACCAGAAAAAAGTTCTATCATATAATTCTCTTAAGCTTTCTTCTGATGTTATCATGGTAGCAGGAGGTCTTGCATATTAAGCAGGCAACATTCAACATCACTTATCACTTCCCTTTCAACTGTTGTGTGGACTAACTAGGATTTATCTGGACAGGATGTTGTGTAATGTAATACAGATACCATATGGTCAATTTGAAGATCGAGATGGTAATTTTGAATTAAAGAACAGGCATGTACAATGGGCAAGCATATTGAAATTTTTTTTTAAATCAAAAACTATAAGTTCATCTCGGCCTAAAAAATTTGGGCAGACGCTCCCGCGCGGCACATGCCAGCAATTCCATCCCCCTATGAAATGAGCAATAAGTAGGAGAGTTATACATGCCATCATACTTAAAATTTCATCAGAAATATAGATATGATACTATGATTCTCCCCAACATGCTACATTAGATAAGCTAACCCCATTTATAAAAGATACACACCTATATATGACATGTAATTGATATATATTTTTTGGGGCGCGCGCTCTCTCTCTGCCATGCCGATCCTGTAGGCTGCACTGACTCAACTGAAAACTCCGGTCCTCGAGAAAAGAGATAAAAGCCCGCCCACACTGAAAGCTGATTGGCTTATTTTGCTGAGTAACCCAATCAAGATGCTCTTTGTCTGGCATGCGCTACATGAACAGGCACACAATCAATGTTGCCAGATTGGGTGGTTTTAAGTGCATTTTGGCGGGTTTTGAACATATTTTGGGCTGGAAAACGTCAGCAGTATCTGGCAACACTGCACACAGTCTCCCTCGCGCACCCCCTCACGCGCGCACATTCTAAGATGCGTGATGCAGACCTTAATGTTGCGCGCGCACGCTCTTGCTCGCTTCTATCAATATGCAGGAGACTCCCGGAACTTCCGGGACACTTGGGATGTCTGCGTTATAAGGTGACCACAGATCGTTAATCATCCCCCCCCCCAAAAAAAAAAAAAATTTCTCAACGGATTTACATCGATCTCAAAAACGATCATTTTGGTCTGAAAAAGTCGGAAATCCGCCAATCGGAATTCTCATCCCTGCGATGGGCTCAGTGCGGGAAGAAAAAAACGTATCAACTTTTATTTAAAGGGATGATACTAAGAATTAATTAACAGCATCATGTTTATTAATATTTAATATTGGCGTCAAATGGCACTCCATATTTTTTCAGTGTATTTGCAGCGCAAAACATGAATTTCACCGTGACATACCGGTACTGTAGTTTCAAAAAGTGTCAGATGCACTGGACTTATTACACGTTATTTAGAGACCTGTCGACCCGTCTTTTCGATGGCCAATACTAGAAGTTGACGGGTAATTTTCTGCAACGACAGGCTTCAAAATTCCTATTAGAGAAAATTATGATGAAACAAAAATAAGCAATATTAGGTGCATTGGCAGATCAAAATAAACGCCAGTGGATGAGTGGGGACCCCAAACAACACAATAAATCTTCATCCCACGTGCATGTTTATCCAGAGCAATGTTTGCTCTCCCTTATTTCTGAAGCCAACCATAGTCCTTGTTTCATACTACAGCCAGGTTCAGCTGTAGCAGCAGAATAAAGGTTGATCTCCACAACCAACTTAGTATCTGTACATTGGACCGCCTTGTTCATCTAAGCTATGCCAAGATAGCCATTGAGGACTTCACATTTGAGGAAGCCACAGAACTTTTCATGCAACCTCATCTGAGACACGTGTGAAATCTCTGATGTCCAAAAGTGCTGGTGACCGGCAGTTTTCTCCACCTACACAGACGGTCTGTGTCAGCTACTCGAGCCCAGAAAAAAATAAAAACTTGCCTTTCAATGTTTGAGCGATTTATAACGTCTCTGCTGCAAATCCAATTATTCCACCACGAAGCTGTCTTTGATTCGGGCCATGACTGGAAGCGATCGATTCTCGCACTCTGATTGGCTGAGCTGGATCGCATGACCACACCATAGCGTATGTAGTTATGTTACAGAGCCAAGCAACATACTACAGAGGGTAAGTGAGAAAGCTGAGCACACATACATCTAGAGGGAAATTTCATACATATTTTGTAAGTATTTTACAGGGAAATGGTTAGTAATTTATTAATTGAGAATGCAGCAGAAGGCATGTAAATTTCAAAATTTTCTGGGGGGGGGCCATGCCCTCAGATCCCCCTACCATTAGAATTAGCATTAGCTGCCTACTTCAGATTTTTTGGAGAATGCTGTCTAATGTTTACACACGCTCAATATGTGCATGTAAAGGTTAGCTTCTGTCGTTGGGACAGCCATTACCAATTTACCACATCATGCTACATCAGGACTGAGCATTGCAAGATTAGGCACAAAGGCTACATGTGCAATAAAATGGCATAAAATAAAGAATTTTCTTGAAATTATTTGAGTTGACTGATTCCTTTTTCAGAAATTCACTACCTGACACACCTTATTTTAAGAGCTTCTTCCAATTGCTTTCATGCCAAGATTGCACCAGAGGGCCCCAAATATTTCACATTTTCACGGGGGAACATGCCCCCGGACCCCCCTAGCAGGTCTTTGCTCAGCCATCAGATACCCTTCTCTCAATTTTGAGATAATACCCTGATTATGCTCCTCTCAAGCTGATATTGTGCATAAAAAATGCACTTAATCCCAAGATCAAAATTGTGTGTAGCTGAGACAATTTACTCAAACTCTACCCTGTGTGCATAACTTTCACGTAACTTCTGAGACTTAAATCTGTAGTTACGTTTGAGGTCAGAATACTAACGTGCACAGTTTTGTTATTAAATCCTCACCGTGTATGCTATCAATGATCAACTCTGAATAGTTATTAATATTTAGTGACACTGCTCTAATACAACCCCGATTCCAAAAAAGTTGGGACAAAGTACAAATTGTAAATAAAAACGGAATGCAATGATGTGGAAGTTTCAAAATTCCATATTTTATTCAGAATAGAACATAGATGACATATCAAATGTTTAAACTGAGAAAATGTATCATTTAAAGAGAAAAATTAGGTGATTTTAAATTTCATGACAACAACACATCTCAAAAAAGTTGGGACAAGGCCATGTTTACCACTGTGAGACATCCCCTTTTCTCTTTACAACAGTCTGTAAACGTCTGGGGACTGAGGAGACAAGTTGCTCAAGTTTAGGGATAGGAATGTTAACCCATTCTTGTCTAATGTAAGATTCTAGTTGCTCAACTGTCTTAGGTTTTTTTGTCGTATCTTCCGTTTTATGATGCGCCAAATGCTTTCTATGGGTGAAAGATCTGGACTGCAGGCTGGCCAGTTCAGTACCCGGACCCTTCTTCTACGCAGCCATGATGCTGTAATTGATGCAGTATGTGGTTTGGCATTGTCATGTTGGAAAATGCAAGGTCTTCCCTGAAAGAGACGTTGTCTGGATGGGAGCATATGTTGCTCTAGAACCTGGATATACCTTTCAGCATTGATGGTGTCTTTCCAGATGTGTAAGCTGCCCATGCCACACGCACTAATGCAACCCCATACCATCAGAGATGCAGGCTTCTGAACTGAGCGCTGATAACAACTTTGGTCGTCCTTCTCCTCTTTAGTCCGAATGACACGGCGTCCCTGATTTCCATAAAGAACTTCAAATTTTGATTCGTCTGACCACAGAACAGTTTTCCACTTTGCCACAGTCCATTTTTAAATGAGCCTTGGCCCAGAGAAGACGTCTGCACTTCTGAATCATGTTTAGATACGGCTTCTTCTTTGAACTATAGAGTTTTAGCTGGCAACGGCGGATGGTACGGTGAATTGTGTTCACAGATAATGTTCTCTGGAAATATTCCTGAGCCCATTTTGTGATTTCCAATACAGAAGCATGCCTGTATGTGATGCAGTGCCATCTAAGGGCCCGAAGATCACGGGCACCCAGTATGGTTTTCCGGCCTTGCCCCTTACGCGCAGAGATTCTTCCAGATTCTCTGAATCTTTTGATGATATTATGCACTGTAGATGATGATATGTTTAAACTCTTTGCAATTTTACACTGTCGAACTCCTTTCTGATATTGCTCCACTATTTGTCGGCGCAGAATTAGGGGGATTGGTGATCCTCTTCCCATCTTTACTTCTGAGAGCCACTGCCACTCCAAGATGCTCTTTTTATACCCAGTCATGTTAATGACCTATTGCCAATTGACCTAATGAGTTGCAATTTGGTCCTCCAGCTGTTCCTTTTTTGTACCTTTAACTTTTCCAGCCTCTTATTGCCCCTGTCCCAACTTTTTTGAGATGTGTTGCTGTCATGAAATTTCAAATGAGCCAATATTTGGCATGAAATTTCAAAATGTCTCACTTTCGACATTTGATATGTTGTCTATGTTCTATTGTGAATACAATATCAGTTTTTGAGATTTGTAAATGATTGCATTCCGTTTTTATTTACAATTTGTACTTTGTCCCAACTTTTTTGGAATTGGGGTTGTACTTCACCCAAATCCACTCAGAGAAAATCACAAGGTCTGACTAATCTTCTTTTCCCCAGGAAGTGCTGCTGCAACCCAATGAGAGTAAGTGCCATAAAACTGAGGCTGAAATGAAGGGAAGAAGGAGCTACTACTTTATCTACCTGTAGAAAACTTCAGAGGTTGGGTTTTTATGCAGGGCTGAATGTTGCAGTTAGAATTATGTCTGGAATATAAGCCTCAAGTCTGCGAATTTGAGAGCTAAGGGTATTATTTAAGGAAATATTTGGGTCCCCAGTATCCCCTAGCTCACCCCATGCTCATTCACTTCCTGTCTGGAAGAAATCTTTATTTCTATAATCCATACTGGGAGATGAACAAAACTGTGGACTCTTCCATGGAGGAGCCAGGATTGCTGCAAAAAAAATTGAAGAATTAACTTGACTGAGCTCAGAGGACTTGATAGGAATATGCTATATTTAATATGAACGCATCCTTGTGTGGAATGGGAAAGGAGCTGTGGTGATGATCTTCAGGCTGAGCTCATGCTCAATCAGCACTTTTTGAACCCAGCACACAGTAGAGCATTGTGTCCTGCAGTACAAACAACACAGATGTGCCAGATGATCGGCAGCTCAAGCCAAATGTACAAATGCAACAGTGTGAAGAGAAATGACCTCACAAGATGTACAGCCCTGAAGCACAGTATTGAGTGTTTTGGCGTGTATATAAAGGTAGAGATGTCTCCAGAGTGCAAGATCCATTAGAATTGAGCATGCTCTAACAGCTGGGGGAGTTACAGAACCGGTCTGACTGCATGGGGTAACTGGGCAAGTCACAGATCTCTTAGCAAGATGACCCTTAGACAGTGAAGGGTAATTCCTCTGTGGTGTAACTGACCAGCAAAGTGTCTTTTTCAGAAACGTCAATCGTTTTCACCCATTGAACTAAAGTGGAAAAGCACAGGCAAGTCTGGCTACTCCATCTGCTGAGGAGAAAGCAGGAAACTCTTCCAGCTTGCCCAGCCCCCTCTTCCCTCCCAGATGTCAGACACAGGTCGAGACGTAACCAAGAGAAAATGAGGAACTCTCTCTCTTTCATATTCTGGATGCATATGGCTAGAGTCCCATTCAAAAAAAAAAAAACCAACCCCACACTCCACCTTTTAACTAACGCAGGACGCTCTCAAAGTCAAAAAGAACTCTAGAGTCCCAAATTTCATATAAACCCTGTTTACCAAACCCAAATGCCCTCAAGTTGTTCTTTTCACTCTTGAACTGTTGAATTTGCTTATAGTAAGAAGTCAGCTGTAATTTATCTTCAGCATATTTTCAAAGGTTAGAAAAGCACTGTAAAACATTTCAAATTGGTTTAACTTGGAAATGCAAGTTCAACTGCTGCCTTGAAAATGCAAGTTAACTCGATTTGACGATTATCTTTGTTTCAACTCAGAAAAAGTCTCAATTAGTCAAGACAACTAAGTAATTCAAGTATAACCTTTGAAAACTTGCACAGATTAGTTCAAATTAAAACACTTTTCAGAGCTCATTGAGTTAAAGAGAAAAAGTAAGTGGACAGAACTAAACAAGGCTGAAATGTTTTACAGTGAGTGCACTAGTGTTCTTGACACATTTACTTAAGAGGGAACATATTGAAAAAAGTTTTTAGCCTGTTCAATTATATCTCTAGGGTATTTTTTTCTTTAACCTCCTTTGTTACATTTTCCAAACCCTAAGGTTAATCATTTGGTATTAAGGAATAGGAAGTATCCAAATCCACCTCTAAGTGAGGAAGAATCCAGCCTTAGCTAATAGCTGAGCAGTACAGGTGCTATGTTTCTATTTGCATTACTTCCATTAGTACACTTCCAATGTAGAACGCTTTGTATACTACCTGCATAGTGTGTGAATTTTGACAGGGTAGTGTTGTCTCTAGGGTGAGAAGCTTGGTCATTTGGGAGAGACACAGAGTAGAACCGCTGCTCCTCCACATCGAAAGGAGTCATTTGAGGTGGTTCAGGCACCTTCTTAGGATGCCCCCTGGACGCCTCCCAAGGGAGGTTCTCTGGGCATGCCCCACCGGGAAGAGACCCTGGGGCAGACCCAGGACATGCTGGAGAGATTACATCTCTCAGCTGGCCTGGGAACGCCTCAGTATTCCCCCGGAAGAGCTGGTGGAGGTGGCTGGGGAGAGGGAAGTCTGGGCTGCTCTGCTTAGGCTGCTACCCCCGTGACCCAGATCCGGATAAGCGGTAGAAAATGGATGGATGAGTGTTGTCTCTACTTGAAATTACAAATCGAAATTACGTTGCCATCAGTGTTGATGACACACCTTCCTCCAACTGACTAAAAATAGGTTGGTTGTCCCTCTCCTTCTTTTACATAGCCAAGATGGCGGCCATCAAGGGTAAGACGTGTTCAGTGTTGAATGTGCTATATTTTAACCATTTTGAGTACACATTATTCACTGCTATAGTAGAAACTGTATTGTTATATGGTGCTGAAACCTGGACAATGACAAAATCATTGAAAAAGTAATTGGATGGCTGCTACACACGAATGCTCAGGATGGCTCTGAATGTGTCTTGAAAGAGCCACACAACAAATGCAGAGCTATATGGAGATCTCCCAGCTGCATCCACAAAAGTACAGCAATGAAGAATGCGCTTGGCAGGACACCTTGTATGCCACAGTGACGAAGTTGCAAACAAGCTTGTACTATGGCAACCCACTGATGGAAAACCCTGGTGTGGCAGAAGACGTATAACATACATTGACAACCTGCTGGATGACACAGGATGTGAAAGTGTGCAGGATCTAAAAACCATCATGATGGACCGCTCAGTCTGGATTAACTGTGCCAAAGATGTAGGGCGTCCCATGGGACAACCTAGGTAAGGAGGTAGGTGAGGAGTACTCAATCAGAGTACTCATAGTGCACACAGTGCTTGTCAGTGTGAACGCACTTATCACACACAGAAAAAAACAATAGTAAGTGTAAGTATGGAAGTATGTGAATTGAGACACACGGAGGGTACAAAGCCTGGCAGCTCTGGGAAAACCTTAACTGCTGAGCTACAACTACCCAAGTACAAAACATATTACAGGAGAACAAAACGTCATCCATGAACCCCACAGATGTGCACTTTTATTGAATAAAATATTAACCAGTCAAGTATTTTAGCTGGACTAGTGCACACACAGAAGGCGAACAAGCCACTGTGTGTGCACTAGATCCTAACGCTAATCATAAAGTGCATCTTTTACCTTAGTTTTATTCCGTTAAAAAAGTGCCTTATTCACTCTGCTCTGACATTCCTTTTGCTCCACTAGAGTTTCTCTATCTTTGCTTGAGGCAGCTACCAGTGAAAGCGATAGACTTCTTGCTAACTATGAAACAACTATATGACTTGTCGGTCAAGCAGACTACTACTTTACTACTAGTTTAATTTCAGACAGATACAGCTATAACTATGCATAATTCACTCAGAACGTAGAATGAAAGTTGTAGTTAGACTGCTCTTACATGATTAATCCCTGCTGGAAAGGTTTTCAGTTTACACTCAATTGAAACACACCAATTTGTTGGTCGTCAGCTCAGTAATGAGGTTCAGTAACGGTGGGCTGTGATCTAATATTGATCACTAGCTAAAGTAGTGCTTTTAAACACATTTAAACAAATGTAAACACAAAGATAAATGTGCTTCTGCATTTGAGTTGGAATTTTTTTCTGTTGCACTCTTTTGGGTTCGTGCCATATCTGTGAAATTTAAAATTCTTAGTGTTTTTAGTCTATCTGCTTTTAGTTTCTCCTCCTTTTTGGGTAAAAAAGGATGACAGAGTAAACAGTCTACCTTGTTCACCTTTCCTTACACTCACAACTGTATTTCACATGCACCTTCTCAATCATGGCTGATGACGTGTTACAAGTTCGTCAGCTATGCAGGTTGAAAAATGTTAAAATATCAGAGATCAGATCTAGGTATTGTTTCACTATGTAATTATCTGAATCTACATGCATGTATCTACAGTCTGGGCTAGAAAGAATTCAGACCCAGCCTTACTTCTTCAGCTTCATACCATCTGGTGGATTTTTCTTACACTCAAATTATGCCCAAGCCTGTTCCATGGTTTGCAAATGTTGGAGTAGAAGAACTCAAGTGTCCTGAACAGATCCCTGACCTCAGCCCATTGTACACCTTTGGGATGAACTGGAACGTCAACTACAGGCCAGGACTTTTCACCTGATATCAGTGCCTGACCTCACTACTGCTCTTGCTGAATGAGCAGAAATCCCCTCAGCCACGCTCCGAAATCGAGTGGAAAGTTTTCCCAGAAGAGTAGAGGTTATTATAAAAGTAAAGGGAAGACTAAATATGGAATGGGAAGTTCCACAAACTTGGTGTAGCTTTGACAACTTAGCAAAAATGAAATTTGGATACAGGGTCCTTTGTACAAACTGAACCATTTTGTGTCAGCTTTTCCAGTAGAAAACTAGGTGTGGCACTGAATGCCTCAAAGTCTGGCTCGAGGTGTGTTATAAAAATACGCAGCTCTCGTTTCAAAACTGCAAGATCAGCTACTAATGTCATTACATAATACACACTATTGAGCTGCTTTTCAACAATACACAGCTCAGTCGATGAAAACTTTCTTGCTATCCAATTACTTTTCATTTTATTTGTTCTAACTTTTTATAGCTGACTTTATATGGAGTTATATGTTTTTGTACATATGTCTGTATTTACACGATGTACTCACTGCTCATCTTAGCAAGTAAAGATATCTTGAATAAAGCACAAGTTACCTAATATTTCTTATTATTATATTAGAACATAATAAATGTAAGATAATTAAGCCTGTTTCTAGACATATTCAAGCTTAAATTTGTCTTATTCTATTAGCAGAAAGTTTTGCTTCTTTCTAGAAATACGGAAAAGTTTTAAATAAGCACAATTATCTGCCCATAGAATAAGAGCAAGTTCAAGCTTAAAATTTCATAAAAGATATGTCTAGAAACAGGCTTTTTTCGAGAAACAGACTTTTTTTTCAAAAAAAGTCTCAAAAATATTTCATCTTTAAAAAGAAATTGATTATATTTTAGCAAGTACAAATATCTTCAATATGGACAAATCCAACTCTTCAGATTTCTCCTTTAGTTTGGTTTAAAACTAATCTAAAACTAAGATGTATAAATCTCAGGTTTTAGATTAGTTTTAAACCAAACTAAAAGAGAAATTTGAAGAGCTGAATTTGTCTATATTGAAGATATTTGTATTTGCTAAAATATAATCAAATGTTTTTTAAAGATGAAATATTTTCGAAACTTTTTGAAAAAAAAAGGACAAAATTTATCAGCGCAAAAGTTACTTTAAAATAAATTCCATGCCATTTTGAGAATATTGGTGTAAGCTACTCATAAATGTTCATGCACAAATACATTTAATGCCACAGTATCTTGCAAAATTATTCATCCCCCTTGGTGTTTGTCCTGTTTTGTCGCATTGCAAGCTGGAATTAAAATGGATTTTTTGGGGGGTGAGCACCATTTGAGTTACACAACATGCCTACAGCTTTAAAGGTGCAGATTGTTTTTTTTTATTGTGACACAAACAATAATTAAGATGAAAAAACAGAAATCTGGAGTGAGCATCGGTATTCACCCCCTTTCGTATGAAACCCTTAAATAAGAGCTGGTCCAACCAATTTACTTCATAAGTCACATAATTAGTTGATTAAGCTCCACCTGTGTGCAATCAAAGTGTCACATGATCTGTCACATGATGTCTGTATAAATCAATCTGTTCTGGAAGGACCCTGACTCTGCAACACTACTAAGCAAGCAACATGAAAACCAAGGAGCACTCCAAACATGTTGGAGGCAAAGTTGTGAAGAAGTATGGATCAGGGTTGGGTTATAAAAAATCTCAAACTTTGAATATCCCACGGAGCACCATTAAGTCTATTATAGCAAAATGGAAAGAATATGGCACCACTACAAACCTGACAAGAGAAGGCCGCCCACCAAAACTTACAGACCGGGCAAGGAGGGCATTAATCAGAGATGCTACAAAGACACCAAAGATAACACTGAAGGAGCAGCAAAGATCCACACTGGAGATGGGAGTATCTGTCCACTTTAAGCCGTACACTCCAGAGTGGGGCTTAATGGAAGAGTGGCCAGAAAAAAGTAACTGTTTAAGAAAACATGTTTGGAGTTTGCCCAACAGCATGTGACAGACTCCCCAAACACATGGAAGAAGATCCTCTGGTCATATGAAACTAAAATTGATCTTTTTGGCCATCATGGGAAATGCCACGTGTGGTGCAAATCCATCACCCTGAAAACACCATTCCTACAGTGAGGCATGGTGGTGGCAGCATCACGCTGTGGGGATGATTTTCATCTACAGGGACAGAAAACAGAAAAGCTGGTCAGGACTGAAGGAAAGATGGATGGCACTAAATACAGGGCAATTCTAGAGGAAAACCTGCTTGAGTCAGCCAGAGGTTTGAGACTGGGACGAGGTTCACATTCCAGCAGGACAATGACTCTAAACATACTGCTAAAGCTACACTGGAGTGGTTTAAAGGGAAACATTTAAATGTCTTGGAATGGCCTAATCTAAGCCCAGACCTCAATCCAACTGACAATCTGTGGCATAATTTGAAGATTGCTGTCCACCAACGCAACCCATCTAACTTGAAGGAGTTGGAGCAGTTTTGCCTTGAGGAATGGGCAAAAATCCCAGTGGCTAGATGTGCTAAGCTAATAGAGACATAGCCCAAGAGACTTGCAGCTGTAATTGTAGCAAAAGGTGGCTCTACAAAGTATTGATTTTGGGGAGTGGGGTGTGTGTGTGTGTGAATACCTATATATACTCCAGATTTCTGCTTTTTCATCTTAATTATTGTTTGTATCGCAATAAAACAATTTTCACCTTTAAAGCTGTAGGCATGTTGTATAAATGAAGTGGTGCTAACCCCCCAAAAATTCATTTTAATTCCAGCTTGTAATACGACAAAACAGGACAAACACAAAGAGGGATGAATACTTTTGCAAGACACTGTATTACACAAATCTTTACATTCTCTTACATCAGCACAAGTACATTATGTAAGTGTTCTGTAATGGTTATGCACAGGATATGAAGTCCTTATGAAGGCAGACATTTAGTGTTACCAACTCATGAATCCATGTATCTGAGATTAGGTATAAAATCAAAAGCACATCCTTTTCAGAATCACAACAAAAGGATTCTTTTCAAATCAACATACATATTGGTGTATACAAAGAGCTGACACTGGAGACTCCTTCAATAAATGATAAATAAGTTGCACATGCTTTTTAATCCATTCGTGTCTGTCATACAAATCTTGTGTAAGTTGATGCTTTAGAAATGATATCAGATTTAAACATATTTCAACCTTCTGACCAATCAAAGTCAAGAATATAACAGCATTGTGTTACAAAACTGCATATTGACATGTATAAGCACAATCTTCATGCAGCCATATTGATGTTTTAACACTGATATTTACCAAACCAGACCTAGCTACTAATCCTTAGTTGAGATTTATAGTCTATTAAAGTCTATTATTCGTATTGATTATAAAATACTGCTATTGACCTTTAAAGCACTAAGGCTACATCCACACGACAACGGCAACGAGATGTTATTAAAAAAAATATCGCGTCCACATGGGCAACGGATCAGTAAAATATCAGGTACATATGGCAACGCAACGCTTGCTGAAAATGATGCAATACACATGCCACACCTCTAGGGGCGCTGTAAGACGGTCCCTTCAGAGACACCAGAACAATAGAAGAAGTAAGGACCCATGCACATAAACTATTATGCGCGAGACTTCATATTAGCCACAAAGTCAGAAAAATCTGTTCGTAAAATTACATTATAATGACCAAATACAATGAAAAGTATTTTTCCAGTCTCACCTGTGAAAGGTAATCCCATGTGATCTCGTTTGGACGGCAAACCTGTTGGTACAGTTAAACGCAGCACATGAATGAGGCATCTTTATTCTCCGCTTTGACCCATCCAATATGGCGGCGAGGATGACGTATGATTCTACGCGGAAGGCGGCGTCTTTAATTTTCTGGAATAAATTGAATGCTACACATTGATGGATTAATTTGTTCTTCTACGCCCTTTTTGAGGAATGTATTGTAAGACTTAAACCAACATCTGAAGAGGTGAGATCGCTCCTTTTTTTCCCTATTTTTGCTGGCGGGATTGACTCTGCCCTAAGGGCTATTCTCTCTCTCTCTCTCTCTCTCTCTCTCTCACTTTGCACCATTACACAATAAATATTCACAGTGAAAATATTTTGTAAGCGCGTTTCATGAACCAAGTTATAGGATTTGTTGACAACTCGCATCGAGTTCGTTACACTTCTACCCGGCGTGAAGCACATGTGGTTGTGACGTTATCATAAACAAAACCGTTCTACTCATCCAGACGACTTCGCAACGGCGCCGTTGACAGATCTTTCCACTCTGGAACCCGTTCTCAAAAGATTTCGTTTTGGGACACCCAAAACGCCGGTGCCGTGTGGACGCCAGGCCGAAACAATAAACAATTTTATCGGATTCACCTGAATCCATTGCCGTGTGGACAGGGCCTAAGTCTAGGCTGAAAACATATCTGTTTAGTCAAGCCTTTTGTTAATGGTGTTTGAGGTAAAGGTGTAGATCTCAAGGGTCCTCAGACATAGAGTGTTTTGGTAAACTGGGATGTATGGATGCTGTCAGTCCCCACTCGCTTGCTCACTCGAGTTTGCTGATGGTGTAGTGGCTGGCTGCTTTATGTCCCGGGGCTCCCTCATTACCTTCAGAAGGTGTTACCTTCTGGCTCTCCCCTTTTAGTTATGCTGTCATAGTTAGTTGCCGGAGTCCCTGCTTGTACTCAGTGCAATATGTATACTGTTCCTACTTATTCAGGTGACATTGGGCATACCTAACAACCTGTGTTTTCTCTCTCTCTCTCTCTCTCTCTCTCTCCCCCCTTCCCCCAAATCTGTCCCTCTGAGGCCCTGTTTACATTATTTTGAATCAGCGGATCATCAGATTAACGTTTTTAAAACGATTCGCGTGCACACAGCAACGCCAATACACGAGTCGCGTGCACATAGCAACGCCAATACACAGATACACTAATCACATGACTAATTAGACGGCACGTCACATGATCCCAGTGCATATCGGGCATGCGCAAGTCACTCACCACTTGCAAGTGGAAGGATGGCAAGCGAACACCTTCTCCAGCAGATAAACACACCTGGCTGTGATGTTCATGTTCTCACTGAGTTTAAGCGCCTGAAGGAGGTTGAAATGTGTAAATAAACCTCAGTGCAGCTCAGCGCTTCCTCCTGCGCTCCAAATCACTCCGCCCTGAACAGCGAGTGCCCTCTGGAGGGTGCGCACTCCGGCCCTGCGCAGCTCACAGAGCGAGCGAGTGAAGCACACGAGCAGTGATTCGGGACTGAGCCGCTGTGTGTGTGATCCCAACGCCAGCGAATCAGGAAGGTGGATGTCACAGTGACGTTGTCCAATGACGACGTCAGCTAGAGCTCAGCACAGCGTATCCGCGTATTCTCAATGTTTACACAGCACCGGACCAGACACGATCTGGATTGAATACGTGGACCCTGGCAGATTTCCGTTTCCCGGCGTTTCCAGGCGTTTTAATGTAAACGGACAGTGCATCCGCGAAGAAAACGAGACAGATACGGTCTAATGTAAACTTGGCCTGAGTTACATGTTGGTCCTAGGATTGAGATGGTGACCTCTTCTGCTCCTCGGACCTGCCTGATCCATCCTGGTGCCCTGTGTCTGGTTGGAGTCTCATCGCATCACTCCTGTGGAGGATGGCCCCATGAGGACAGTTGAAAGTCACACTTGGAGGACGCTCTGGACTCTTACAGTAATGCTTTTATGGCTGAGGACTACAGTTGACTTGCTAACTTTAGGACTGCAGTTGTCATGAACAGTTTTGCACTCAAGTTTCCATCAATGAAGAGTTTATAACATCAACAAAACTGACTTCTTGTTAAAACTGTTAATGTTATAGTCATGCTGTCTGTTGTTGCCCAAATGAGGATGGGTTCCCTTTTGAGTCTGGTTCCTCTCGAGGTTTCTTCCTCATGTCGTCTGAGGGAGTTTTTCCTTGCCACCGTCGCCACAGGCGTGCTCGTTGGGGATAGATTAGGGATAAAATTAGCTCATGTTTTAAGTCGTTCAAATTGTGTAAAGCTGCTTTGCAACAATGTTTATTGTTAAAAGCGCTATACAAATAAACTTGACTTAAAGCAAATAAATGCAATAAATGCTGAACAGGTACCTATAAGCCTCTATTATTACAGTATACTGTTCTGATACACCTGGGTAAAATTACATTACTGGGATTTAGCAGACACTATATACATACAATATATCCAGAGCAGTAGTTAGGTGCTTTGCTCAAGGGCACTTCAGCCATTCCTGCTAGTCTAGGGAATCAAACCAGTAACCTTTTGGTCCCAAAACTGCTTCTCTAACCATTAGACCATAGCTTCTGCTAAAGTCAGCTAAATGGAAATTGTATTAAAATGTTAGCTGTGATTACAAAGAAAAAGAGTACCAACCTTGAGCTGATCTTTTGCTGAACAATGTTATGGGGTAGATGTCTCATCTCATCTCATTATCTCTAGCTGCTTTATCCTGTTCTATCGCAGGCAAGCTGGAGCCTATCCCAGCTGACTACGGGCAAAAGGCGAGGTACACCCTGGACAAGTCGCCAGGTCATCACAGGGCTGACACATAGACAACCATTCACACTCACACCTATGGTCAATTTAGAGTCACCAGTTAACCTAACCTGCATGTCTTTGGACTGTGGGGGAAACCGGAGCACCCGGAGGAAACCCACGCGGACATGGAGAGAACATGCAAACTCCACACAGAAAGGCCCTCGCCGGCCACAGGGCTCGAACCCGGACCTTCTTGCTGTGAGGCGACAGCGCTAACCACTACACCATGGTGCCGCCCTGGGGTAGATGTGTCATGATCATTTCCCAAACATGTCAGATATTATCCCAATCCTGAACGTTCAGCTCTTACAAGACATTGGTTCTTAAGCTGTGTGCACTGGAAATGCCTTGCTGTACTGACTTTTGTACTTGGCTTTGTCTTGGTCTTGGGCGTTGAGCTTGCTGAATACTATCTTGGTCTTGGCTGAAAGTATATAAAATGTCATGTTTTTTTTTTTTATCTTTTTATTCTGTGTGCACAATGTTCGACAGGAATTGCTTCTTCTAGAAAACAGAGCCAAATCATTGGCGCAGTCCATGAATGAAACCAACTAGCTTCACTAGAAGTAAAGGCTTAGCTTGATGGTTTTAACTTTGTCTTACTTTCATTTGGACTTGATCTTGGTCTCCTCAACCTCCTTTAGTCTGTCTTTACTTGATCCTGGCTAGTCCTGGTCTTGGACTTGACAATGGCAGTCTTGACTACAGTCCTAACATCATCTTTCTGAGTATAATGTAGGAATAGCAGTGATATTGTCAAGGTTCTCCAATAACACGATTGTGATACATTGTACAGTATAACTGATTATTGTCATACACCTATAAGATGGTGATAAAAGCAATGTTTTGTTTAGATCACAACATTGTAAGCAGGTTCTCTTTCCCATTCTGTTCCCAAATGCCTGAAGTAAAGCATTATATGCCTGAAGTAAAGCATTACGTGTCTGAAGTAAAGCATTATGTGCCAGAAAGAAACAGTTTGCTTTTGTGTGGCTGTGATGAAACAGCTCACCACCTCTAAAGAAGAACAATTTCTTCCCAGACAGCACAAAAATTCTGTTAGGAGAAACCAGAAGGGTGGACAGCCATGTCAGAGCAAGTGTTTGGGTGTTGGCTTGGAAAAACATTTTATAAAGCCAGTGAATGGAGAAATGGGGGATTTGGCTTCCAATACATCTAGACTACTGGTATGAAAATGCTCAATGATTATTAACCTCTTCAGACACTGCTTCGGTTGTAATGGTCATCACATGGAAAATCTGCATCATTTAAAATGATCCATAATGCTTCTGAATTCTTGAATTTGATTGGTCAGTAGGTGTTGAGTCAAGTCAAGTCAAGTCAAGTTTATTTGTATAGCGCTTTTAACAATAAACATTGTCGCAAAGCAGCTTTACAGAATTTGAATGACTTAAAACATGAGCTAATTTTATCCCTAATCTATCCCCAATGAGCAAGCCTGTGGCGACGGTGGCAAGGAAAAACTCCCTCAGACAACACGAGGAAGAAACCTCGAGAGGAACCAGACTCAAAAGGGAACCCATCCTCATTTGGGCAACAACAGACAGCCTGACTATAATATTAACAGTTTTAACATGAGGACAGTAACAGTTTTAACATGAGGACAGTTGAGTAATTTTGAGTAATTTTCTCTCACAGCAACTCTGACAATACAATACTTTTGTAAAAGGGCACTCCACATAAGCAACACCTAATACTAAACAAAGTAAACAACAAACAAAAAAATGCTGTTTAACAAAGAAAAATGTCTAACATTTAAAGAAGGAGTCTCTAGCACTCGTGCTTTGTGACAGTCGATACGTTTTCTACCACATTAAAGTCCTCAGGACTTTGCACTTTCTGGTTTCTTGGTAACATGACAAGCTGTCTTATTAACTTCAAGAAAGAGGCAAAAAGGGAGGCTGGTGAAGGGATGACTTGTCTTGTGGATTTTCAACATTAAATATAACTAAAAATGGATAAAATGCTGTGTAAGTATACTGTCATTCATAATAAGTTTTTTTTAATCAATCAAAAGTGCAACTGTTGGCAAATTGCTGCAGGATAAGAGTAATAAAACACTCTAGGACATTACTGGAAAGTAAACAGTGTCAAGCACCATAACATCACCCAAAAAGTCCTTCCCACGCCAAGTGGCGTATAGGGCGGCGCCAATCTCTGTAGCCCTCGGCCTCTCGCCTATTACATAGCTAGGGTTACAGTGGGGAGCTAGTCCTCTGGTAACCATGAGAGTTTGACTCCCCACTCACATCTGTATTGCAGTGTGCCTTGCCAGACGGCAGCAGGTACCATTTTTTATGATGGTCTATGGTATGACCCAACCGTGAGTCAAACTTGTGATCTCCTGATCGAGAGGCGGACATGCTAACCACTACGCTACTTGCCAATTTTAACATCACCCAACTACAGATTATTTTCACAGAGCTGCACACTACACTGTGTTTGATCATTTTAAGCAAAATGATTCCTTATAAGAAACATGGCGAATGAGTAAAGACCTTGAATGAGTAATGACAAATACATTTGTTTCGTTTTTCTAAACACTTGTCGGTTGGATGGTATTGGATGGGATGCAGCAGGAACTGTGTAAGAAAAGAAACTGATCAGTATGTAAGTGTAGAGCATTTGTAGAGCACACAGTACAAAGTAGTGTACTTACTTGTCACTTGTTCAACTGTACTTTAATTTATTTTTTCACCTAAAAAAACAGGAGTTAATGGAGGAGGCTCAAAAATACACTCAGACACTTTAGTGAATTTTCCAATTAAGTATTAAAACATTTCCGTAGCAGCAGTCAAATTTCAGAATATTCAAAACAATATTCTGTACTGGATTAAACTGTCAGGAACTATGCAGAGCACAGGTACATTTTTGTCCTCCAAGGTATAAAAAAAAAAAATGTAAAATGTACTCCCAAAGGTACAGCATTGGACCTTAACGTCTAATTCTGGACATTTAGTGAGTTTTAAAAGTGCACTACTTTGTCCAAGTCCTAAAGCAAAAGATACAAAAGACAAAAGAGAGCCTGGAACACTGCAACAAGGATCGACTTACCTACCTACAAGAGTCTTGTTATTCCTCATGACATTTATCAATAATGACAAAAATCTTGTCACTTTGTGTACAGATAAAGTGCACAGTCTGAAAAGCAGTGTGTTTGTAATGGCCTTCTCCCCTGCTGAGACTCAGCATATCCCGTCTGACTGTTACAGCAGGGAATGGAGGCGAAATGAGAGTGGAGGGCAGCAGCTGGGTACTAACACCCTGTGTGTGTGTGTGTGTGTGTGGGGGGGGGGGCATGGTATCCATCTCCCAGGGAGGGCACCATGGTGGAAAATCAACTCGGGTCTAAACAGCACCATGGCATGGGCACCATCTCCACACACACTAGCTAAAAAGCTTTATTTTTATTTAAAATATATAAACAAACAAACAAGATCACTATCACTATAAAATAACAAACTATAATGCCTTCTTACATTACCTACGTAAATTTACAAGCTAGCGATGTGTAGGCAGCTAGTTCTTCCATTTGTAAACACATTCCTCAGTGAGAGCAGCAGTTCTCGCCATCATGTTCATCGATCTTTAATGTTTCTCATATATTAAGTAACGTTTATCATGAGTGTTTGTGAAGTCGAATTACTCAATAATTAGCTGTTACTATATACACTCACTGGCCACTTTAATAGCAACTTGTTCTTGATTCTAAGATTCCTGTTCTTGGCTACAGGAGTTGAACCCAATGTGGTCTTCTGCTGTTGCATGCTGAGATGCTTTTCTGCTCACCACGGTTGTAAAGAGTGATTATATGAGTTATTGTATCCTTCCTGGCAGCTCGAACCAATCTGTCTATTTTCCTCTGACCTCTCTTATCAACAAGATGTTTCCACCCACAGAACTGTCGTTCACTTTATGTTTTTTGTTTTTCACACCATTCTGTGTAAACTCTAGAGACTGTTGTGTGTGAAAACCCCAGGAGATCAGCAGTTTCTGAAATACTCAAACCAGTCCATCTGGCACCAATGCCCATGCCACAGTGAAAGTCACAGAGATCACAATTTTTCCCATTCTGATGATTGAAGTGAACATTACCTGAAGCTCTTGATTTGTATCTGCATGATTTTATACATTGTGCTGCCGTCAAGGGATTGGCTGATTAGAGAACTGTACAAGACAGCAGGTGGATGGGTGTTCCTAATAAAGTGGCCGGTGAGTGTATACACAAGTAGTAGAATGAGCCTATTAACTATGCTACCGCCAGAGCTACCGGCAGAGCTGCTGTTATGGAAAATTAATCAAGACTTCTTGACCAATCAGATCTGACATTTCAGGAGGGCAGAATTATTGTCTTCAATGGTGCTTTGAATTCCAAAAGACTGACCCTTCGAGGAAAGATATCCTTTGCAATAGATACTATATACTGTATATTGCTAATTATTGGTATGTCACACACACACATTCAATTTAACCCATAACCCATAAGATATGAAGAAAACCATCGAATAAAGAAAGAATAATGTATGCAGACAAAAACTCGTCAGTGTAAGACACGAGTTTCCAGTACTTTTTTGGTTTCTCTTTAATGTTCAAGCTTCAATTTGAAATTACATTATTCAGTGTAAACACTTATCTCAAAGTCTAAATCAGTGTATTGTGGGATGCTGAGACGAACAGCTAATACGTTACATCACTTTGGGTCAGAGAACAAGGCTGCTTCTTCACAGACTCAAATAAGTAGGTCACTGTGGATTCCTTTCATTAGTACAGTTCCTTCCAAATATTTGCGCCTTTCCACTCGAACTTCCAGCTGAAAGTTAACCAGCTGTAAGTACCACTCACAGGGCCTTTGAAACATCATTATGAAGTGGGGGAAAAAAAGAACTTTAGTGTAGCGTAATCTGTCAACCAAATGCCGATTATTAGGTGTACATTTAAACATAGTTTGTGTGAAAATTGAAGGAACACAAAATGTCTTTTTCATATCCAATGCAATTCATATCCAAAAATAACATTACACTTCTTTGAAGAGTAACACATTCTCTTTTCACTGCAAATTTATTATGTCTACATTAGTCAATTTAGTACAGAAAATGTGTACACTTTTAGCTTATAGTAGCTAAAAGTGTTTATAATCACTGTGATACTGTGATATATTGTGAACAGCATGTTACATTTTCTGGACGTATTGAGGTATCATGTTTTACAGCAACATGTAACTAGCTGGTACCTCATGTTCCTTGCAAAATATTTTTGTCAATAATATAACATTACCGTTTTACTGGCAACATTTTTGCAAATCTAAAAATACTGCAATATTCTTTGAGAGGTAATTAAAAAATACCAAAATTCTTTACTCAAATCAAAGTACGATTACTCATCTAAATAAATACTCATGTAAAAGCTGAAGTACAGTTTCAAGTTCTTCACTCAAGTTAACGTAGGAATGAATACACTCTTAAATTGAATTAAAATATGAAAGTAAAACTAAAAGAAAGACGAATAAAATATCACCTAGAATGCTAACTAACAATAGTTATATGCTAACTTCTCAAATGTTACTAGCACAATAATAGTTGGTAATAATTCTGACCATACAAAACTAGCCAAATGCTAATACAAATAGTTTTCATAAAGACTAAAAAGTACTCGATATTACTCGTCATTCTTGTTTTCACATCTGTTAAAGTTCAGACTTGTTATGACCTTATAAGAACTCATTGAAACTGAAAAATCACCTCATGACTTGACAAGTATACCGTATATAGCTATAAACTAGCGCTAGGTAGTCACATGTAATACCTGACAGGTTGAGATAAGTTAGTGAGATAAATTTCTATGTTGAGAAGCTAAATATCAAGACAGCCAACTAAATTACATTTGTATTGTACATTTGTGTGTAATATATTCCTAAGCGGGCAGCACCGTGGTGTAGTGGTTAGCGCTGTCGCCTCACAGCAAGAAGGTCCGGGTTCGAGCCCTGTGGCCAGCGAGGGCCTTTCTGTGCGGAGTTTGCATGTTCTCCCCGTGTCCGCGTGGGTTTCCTCCGGGTGCTCCGGTTTCCCCCACAGTCCAAAGACATGCAGGTTAGGTTAACTGGTGACTCTAAATTGACCGTAGGTGTGAATGTGAGTGTGAGTGGTTGTCTGTGTCTATGTGTCAGCCCTGTGATGACCTGGCGACTTGTCCAGGGTGTACCCCGCCTTTCGCCTGTAGTCAGCTGCGATAGGCTCCAGCTTGCCTGCGACCCTGTATGGATAAAGCGGCTAGAGATAATGAGATGAGATATTCCTAAGCATAATGTTTTTCAGCCTATCACAGAAAAAAAAATCAAAATAACAAACCTGTAGCTAAGCTCCGTTTTAGGATACACTACAATAAACTGGGTTACACATTTTAGGGTACAGAATTGTCAATAAATAAATTCATAATAAGCTATTTTTGGCTATTTTATATTATGGCAACCCTCTAATCATAAAATTATCTGGAAACTTTTAGCATATTGTAATCATTCTTTCTTTATAATATTGGTATTTTGTGTGAGGTGATATTTACATAAGTACGGCTGTACTCAAAGTGGGTGACTTGAGTCCAAAAGTTATGACAATATTTATCCAGGAGAAAGTTACGTGTATTCAGAGATGAGTTGAACACCTGCGTGAATTGATTTTCACAGGCTCACCAATCTGATTATTTAAATTAGATGTATGTCGTTAAACACAAGCAACTGCCTTGAAGTAAAAAAAAAAAACAGGGATAGAAAATGTGGACTGAAGAAGGAAATAGTATTTTTCTTTCTTTGTTGTCAAATGTAATGCAATATAACATTAAACATAAATGAGAACATGACAAGCTTTGAAATAAACATTTAATAAGCTTCTAGTATATTGCCAGTATGTAGCTGGTTATAGAAGAAGAAGAAACCTTTATTTGTCACATACACACTCAAGCACAGTGAAACTCATCCTCTGCATTTAACCCATTGGAAGCAGTGAACACACACATGCACACACACAAGTGAGCAATGAGCATACACACACATATCCAGAACAGTGGGCAGTTATGCTACAGCGTCCAGGGAGCAGTTGGGGGTTAGGTGCCTTGCTCAAGGGTATTTCAGCCCAAGGCCGCCCCATGTTAACCTAACCGCATGCCTTTGGACTGTGGGGGAAACCGGAGCGCAGACACGGGGAGAACATGCAAACTCCACACAGAAAGGCCCCCATCCACCACTGGGCTCGAACCCAGAACCTTCTTGCTGTGAGGCAACAGTGCTAACCACTACACTACCATGCCACCCAACAATTATCACATTTATCACTGCAAATTTTGGTTTAATTCAGTAATATGGCTTCCACACTCATTATTCAGCAGCTTATAAAATAGCACTTGATCCAGCACATGATAATATTTTTCTTTAAAGGCTTATCCAACAAAAGACATTCACCAAAATCTCATAGTGAAACTAGGGACTGCATATCACTGGTGCAAAAAAGTACTGTAACAAAAGAGTCACACTTCTCTCTCAAGTGAGTCAGAGGAAGCTGACATGAGCACTTGCTGACACAGGTAAGACTGACTAACAAGGCCCGGGGAGATGAAGTCCATCACATATAAACACACACATCTAGTAATGATGGATTGACTCAGGAAGTTAGAAATACATACATGCATGCAAATGCAGTGATTTGCAAACTCCACAAAGTCGCCCTGGATTGTGGAGAGGCCGGACATATGCAAAACCGTGCTGTACACATACACGCCTGTGTAGTCAAACCATCAACGGCTAAATTCATCACACAGCTTCATGGCACTCGGTACAACAAATCATGGCCTCAGCACATTCTCATTTCCAAACCACCTATATATCATGAGTTAATCTTTATAATGGAGTTAAAGGAACGATTCAGTGGAAAAATCTATTTTACAAAATCGTGTAGTCCATCAGCTGAGACATGTGGGGTCAGAAATGTGTTTCCGAGATCTTGTTTCCTTCCTTACATATGTGCTGATTAGTAAGATGTATTGCATTTCAAGCAAAAAAAAGTATCATGTCACTTATTAATAAATAGAAAAATTTAATTGGTTGCAAATTTCTGTGTTATAAGAAGCACTATAAAATAATGTGATGCAGCCAGACACGAAGTCAAGTTGATGATTTTCCAATAGCTGTACATCCTGAAGTGTTTTATTCCTTAAATATATTATAGAATAAGGAGTACTTTATAGGAAAGCTCTTTCACTAAACACTCTGAAATGAATCTCATGTGTGTGTTGTGTATACGGTATAGATCCAGTATATCAGCATCACACAGCTGAGCAACACAGCTATAAACCCCAAGATATCCCTTTAGCTGATTACATTGTCAATCTGCTCGTCAGTAGACTAGACATCACTATACGTTTTTCAACCAGATGATTGGGTTACCAAGGTTTTTGTTTCCATGCCCACAGTCTCTTTTCAAGCAACACCCTAGACCACTAAAGACAGATGCTTTGAGGGTTTTTGTTTTGTTTTTTGAATAGCTTGATTCGGTTACAACGTTTCTGTTTATGATATTTGTTATTTGGAGGAAACACGGTATGAAGCCAATAAGACATGACAAACTTGAAACACTTAGAAACCATGAATGCATCTGCCTCTGTCTTTAAGTGCATGTAATAGTTTGCCCCAAATCATTATTATAGCTACCATTGATGAGATCTTGTGATGTGATGCAATGCTGAACCCTAATATCTTCATTATCTAGCTACTGATAGACAACCAGCCATCACTAAGAATCTGAAGAACGTTTGATTATTTCATAGTAATCTCAACGCCTCTCCTTTTTTCATAGTCGCAGTGCAAAGATTGTGGGAAGATTTGACAGACACAGGCATGCTGTACTGACCTGGGTTGTTGGCTTCCACTTCAAGAACATGCAGCTCCGTGCACTCAGCTAACGAATGCTCCAGACAGAGCTGCAGGAACCGGGCTTGGGTCCGACTCACCCTCTTCAACAGTGATAGCAGAGCCACGGTCTGTTCACACTCGTTCCAGCCCTTAAACCAGCTGGCCAAGACACCCACCTGGTCACGAAACATCATGGTCTGGTGGGCCGCACTTGAAGACTGCAACGTGGGTTTAATGACAGAGATGGATGTATTTAACTTTGTGGGAATTGCTTCGCAAACAGATCCTGGAAAAGCTCTGATTTATCTGGTGTGAACTCTTGGGGTTGAGCGTGGTTAATGAGGACTCAAGGGTTGTTTCATCATTCTTGGTTCTGTTATGATATGAGATGGTGTTCTCCTCCAAGATTTTGGCAATGAGTAAAAACCCGACAATGAAACTCCGTGATGGCTGTCCTGTGTTAATGTAGATTTACTGCTGCTGTCATTTTTCACTAGGAACACCTTTGATCTGCAAAGAGGAAGTGACAAACTGTTAGAGCCAATGGGTGGATGGATGGATGGATGGATGGATGGATGGATGGATGGATGGATGGATGGATGCTTTAATGATTGACTTATTACACCTGTTTTTTCTCAAATGTTAATCTAATTCTTTAACTTTTTAATTCACAGCATGCGTATTAATACTACTTAAAACACAGTGCTGCTGCATTCACAAATCTGATTGCTCAAAATGCGTTGATTAATTTTCTATAACAGCAGCTCTTATGATAGTTCCGACTGCAAGGCAAATCACAGGTTAATATTAATGCGCTCATTCGAATACGTTGTTCTTCTATGGGGGGCAGCCTGAGTGATGAAGGAAATACTGTTTATATTTGTTATAAGTGATAACAAGAGCTAACTTGTTTTGGGGACGTTAACTATAACCAGATAAATAGCGTAGCTACTGTATAAACAGATAAAAAGTATGACATGTAGCTATTTAATAAAGAATGTTAGGGTTTGGGGTGTTAATGTGAAGCATGACACTACTTCAGTGTTGATTATTTTCCTATTGTTGCACACCCTCTCATTATGTTTTCTTCCTACTGATATTAGGATGTAATGTCAAGCCAGTTTATTTGTATAGCACTTTTAACAACAGACATTGTCACAAAGGAGCTTGACAGAAAAATAAAGACTTTGAATATATGAACTAATTTTATCCCTAATAAATTTATTTATCCCTGATGATCAAGCCTGAGGTGATAGTGGCAAGGAAAAACTCCCTCAGACCACATGAGGAAGAAACCTTGACAGGAACCAGACTCAAAAGGGAACCCGTAATCACTTGGGTGACAACAGAAAGCGTGATTATAAATAACTCACTTCTATAACTGTATCCTATATAGGAATAAAATACAATTGTGTAGCCAGGAAATTCATGAAGTCTGTTTTGTTGAAGGTATCAACTGTTCATTGAGGGAGACTTGAGTGAAGTTATCTCATCAGTTGTAGTCCTAAACCATCATAGCAAAGCTCTAAGTTTTCCAGAGCCATTTTCTAAGTGTATCTTTCGACTGTCCGTATGGAGCCATCCAACACAGGAGCAAAGTGGTGAGAACTTTAGCCAGAAGTAGGGCATCAGGATGGATCAGGCAGGTCTGGAGAGCAGGTAATGCCTTTTCGATATTAATAGTTAAACTGTCCCAAGACAGTAGGGCTTTGAGGCAGTGGTTACAGGTTACTGAGTGAAGGGTTGGAGGTTCGAACCCGCGCACTACTGAGCTGCCACTGTTGGACCCTTAACCACATTAGCTTGGTGGGCCTGTCCAACATTAACCCCAAATACAGTACTGTGCAAAAGTCTTAGGCACCCTATTTTTTTTTCCAACAAACTTTGTTATAGAGTTCTATTTTATGACTTCTACATTATCGAGTCAGTACAAAAACATTTCAGAGTTCCAGACATTCGTTTTCCAGCACAAAATTAAATGTTACAGGAAAAAAAGGTTGTATCTGAGCAGTATATTACATAAGAGACCATTTTTCAGATTAAAGGGATCCTCCAGCGGATTTACTCTTAAACTTATGTTAAGTAAAAGTATTCGTAGATTTCAAGAGTCAAACATTAATTTTCAGAGACCAAATAGTGTTCTAGAAAAATTTATTTTTATTAAAATACCAGATGGGCCTCCAGCGGAAGTGACGTATGCAATGACGTCAGGTAGTGGGCGCTTGGAGCAACTCGGCTATTTATATCCTCTGCTTACAATGTGGTTTTGCTAGTTTTACAAGTATTTTTACTGAATTTATAGGTTTTTAAATAAGTAAAGTATGCGTCATTGTGCAGCATATAAATGCCAAAATGATGCTAAAAAGAAGGACAAGAAGATATCTTTTCACCATTTACCTGGCCAGAATCGTCTGACTATTCGCAAGAAATGGATTCATGCCATCAGAAGACCTCAAAACAATCTGTCTGTGGTGCCTTACATATACTCTGAACATTTTGAATCATCCTGTTTCGAAGAATTGACGGAATTAAAAGCAAGATTAATGGGGGCTTCCAGAATAAAAAGAAAGATAAAAGACAAAGCCGTGCCAACAATATTTTCCCATCATTCAGCTCTAAAATTCCGCCGATGCAGTGTTGAGCGGCAACAGAGACAACACCATCAGGAGGTTATTTTCGACTTTGTTCTACTGTGATTCTTTGTAGTATATTATTGGTGTCTTACCTGGTGAATTGTAATCAGTATTCCGATGCGTTGTAGGCTCTTCAGCGTATAACTGGAAGAAAATACGGGTAACAAAGAAAACACTGATGTTAAAGAACAAGCACTGACAGATCAAGAGACGAAGCATTCAATTGAGCTTCAGGTACGGTAGACTACACTCCAGATAAAAGAATTACTCAGAACATTTTGCATGAAACTCACTCATTTGAAATTTCCAAAGTTTTATTTCATGGTAGTTTAATTTTCATTTATGTCCTAGGAACGTGAATGGACTGGAAAGGAGGATATTGCTGTGCAAACAGATGAACCAGTCAGTGTTGAAATCCAGACAGAGACAGTTGTCTTCAAAGGCAAGTTTATCCAGTGTTCTTTCTTGAGAAATGAAAGTGTCACATTAGGTGATTCGTTTGAACTCTACTAGCAAAACTATGTTGCAAGCAAAGGATATAAACAGCCGAGTTGCTCCAAGCTTCCACCACACCATGTCATCGCATACATCACTTCTGCGAGAGGTCCATCTGGTATTTTAATAACAATTATTTTTTCTAGAACACTATTTGGTCTCTGAAAATGAATGTTTGACTGTTGAAATCTACGAACACTTTTACTTAACGTAAGTTTAAGAGTAAATCCGTTGGAGGATCCCTTTAAAAAAGAAAACATAATGAAGGCAACTGGGTGTTGCTGTAAAATTAAGAAGCAAGTGTGCCAATCCCCGTGGCCGGTGAGGGCCTTTCTGTGCGGAGTTTGCATGTTCTCCCCGTGTCCGTGTGGGTTTCCTCCACAGTCCAAAGACATGCAGGTTAGGTTAACTGGTGACTCTAAATTGACCGTAGGTGTGAATGTGAGTGTGAATGGTTGTCTGTGTCTATGTGTCAGCCCTGTGATGACCTGGCGACTTGTCCAGGGTGTACCCTGCCTTTCGCCTGTAGTCAGCTGGGATAGGCTCCAGCTTCCCTGCGACCCTGTAGAACAGGATAAAGCGGCTAGAGATAATGAGATGAGATGAGATGAATGAAGTGTGCCAATCAAAGTCTCCAAAAGAACTGTGGCTGGTTCTGCAAGATGCTCAGTAAAACCTACAGCTCATTTCCTTATAAAACTGCACTCACTGTATCTGAGACTATACTATTGTGTTTAAAACAAAGGGTCGTCTCACACCAAATATCAACTTTGTTTCATTTATTATGGCTTACTGTTTATAGTATTGAAACATTTCATTTCGTTACTTTTTTCAGCCATTTTTGGTCTACAGCATTTCTTTACATGTGCCTAAGACTTTTGCACAGCACTATAGAAGTGGGGAAAAGATGCAAGAAGAAGAAGAAGAAGCAGAAGGAAGAGGAGGAGGTTAGGACTTTATCTTCTTAGGCAGCCTAGTTTCAAGTGTCACTCGATATTTGGAAGTTCATGATAACCTTGTTTAATATCGTGATTGTTAGTACAACCGGAAATCGTGATATACCTAATTAACACACATACAGAGAGAGAGAGAGAGAGAGAGAGAGAGAGATTCCTGTCGATCAGGGCTGTCATCTTGGCATGAAAGCAGACCAGGTTCAACATTTCCAGCCAGATATCCACATCTAATCCTATCATAACAGAGCCGTTTATCGTGTCCTCTCTTTCCAGGCTACATTATTAGCACCGATAAAAATAACCGGAGCTTCAGTCATGGGTTTGGGAGCAGCTCAGAAACAGAAACACAAAGAAAACTAGTCGAAAATTCGAGAATAAAGACCTGACAGGCGAAATTATTTATATCGAGAGACTTCTTTCGGTTTGGGTTTTTTCTAGAATAGTCTTTCTGACAAAATTCGCCGTGTATAAGGTGTAATATAATATTACTTCCAAAACAACCAACATGAAAAAGCTTTCGACTGGGTTAGATTCGGTTTATTAGATTAGATTACTACACACACACACAGCTCCAGATCCTTGGTCGCGTTTAGAAAATAAAACTGCGCCCCGAAGATTTGGAACTGTTGCACATCTGGAATAATCATTCTGCATTTTTATATCCTGCTATTGCATTTCAGCTGGAGAGAGAGAGAGAGAGAGAGCGAGCTTACCCGTTTATTTCCTGTACTGGAGGCGTCCAGGACTCAGTAAAGCTGCTGACTCTCAGGACAAATATGTGTATAATTTCCCATATACAGGCTATTTTCACTGAGCCTTAAAATAGACTGCCTATGGACGCCAGACAGACAGACGGACATTTAGATGATATGTTGTTTTAGAAACGAGAGAGAGAGAGAGAGAGAGAGCTGGAGGTAGGAGGTAAGGGAAACAGAGATAGTCTATAGCCAATATATAGCTACAGTATACTACTACTACTACTACTACTACTACTACTACTACTAATAATAATAATAATAATAATAATAATAATAATAATACCCACATTGAGGTCCAGTATGCATGTGTCCAAAGTTGGAGTGGAGCAAAAAAAAAGAAGAAGCCCCAATTCACTCAGGCTCACTCCAGGGTTTGGCCATGTTGACCAAGTTTTCTCAGTCCAGACAACACACTATATACATTGCTATATTTTCTCCTTACACTCCTGACCAGAAGCCCAGCATTGCTTTGACTTTCCTTTCCTTGCTTTGCTTTTCCTCCCTAAAATCCACAAAGGAGTCCTAACATTTCTTCTTTCTATCTGAACAGTCCCAGTTCAGAGGCTCAGGCTTGCTTTTACTTTTCTGCTGCCCCCAGTCCAAAGCAAAGACTCAGCATTGCTTGGGTTTGCTTTTCTTCTTCTTCTTCTTCCTCTTCTTCTTCTGCTTCTTCTTCTTCTTCCTCCTCCCTCCAGTCCAGAGGAGAGACTCAGCATTGCTTTTGCTTCCCACATGCGAATCATTAACAGGGAGCATTACGTCAGGGGCTTGGCAGCACACGCAAGCACAAAAATAGAGAATGGAGTTACAGGAACAGATCACACTGAGACCACTGACCTGGGATTAGTCCTTTAAAAAATTGGTAAAGAAAAGGAGTTCCCATATGACAAAATACTTTGGGTTGTATCAGAATATGGTCCAAGTTGAAGTGTGTAAAATGAAAGTCATGGAAAACAGAGATGAAGGAGAAGAAGTTTAGGAGTGAGAGCTTACACCATATCCCTGTTTGCTTGTATGTAGATACAATATCATCCATCGTCAACTATCCACCACCCACCATTTATATCTTCAACCCAAGAAATATTCTCCATCAAAAGCCATACAAAAGGACAACATTATATTTAGGATCCATTTGATACCCCCCTTGAGTTCTTCATTGTATAAGGTATACTGTAGTGACAAATTCCTTCCAGTAGGAGGCAGCCATGTCCACTAAGCTTTGACCCCTGGTTTTAATTTGAAGTTCATTACAGCACTACACTTTCTCTCCATTAAGTAGTAAAGTAGTTATTATCATCCCATCCATGTGAGCTTAAAAGTTCAATACATATCCTGCCTTCACATGCTTCCCTCCTGCAAGTGTAAGATCCTGATTAAAAAAAAAAAAAGGTGTATTGAAAATAACTAAAGAATGTATGATTTAGTGTTTTCCTGCTATACCACCTAATTCATCCCAGTAACTGGTGGTTTCAATAGTAATGCTTGAACAGGATAACAACTAAGATGTACAGATCATGAGGCACTAAGGAGATCACGAGAGGTTGAATACTTTTAAAACCATTTCTATTTCTATGTTCTGTTTGGATATTCATATAACAGCTGTCTCTTGTCAGTAAACATTATCATAACTGATCTGATACTGACCCAGCTCCAATACAATATCCAACATACTTAACATGAAAGTCTCTAAATGATATTTTCACAACGTAGCCTAGTGAGAAAGTAAATCATGGGTTCTAATCATAATTGGTGACATTTGAATAATTGTGGAATAATGTATATATAGAAGATATTACATGGTGGCATGAAGATTTGAAGTTTATCTTTGAGTGGTGAACATATTCATGAGTGAACAAAGCGAACAAATGAAAATACTTTCAACACGAGAAGATAAACTTCATATCTGCGCGCCACCATGTAATGTTCTTTATATTGTATGGACACATCCACACAAAAAAAGCAAGTTAATCAAATATTTTACATTTTGAACCAGTTCTCCATTTTGACAGTGTGTGTCTTGTCAGCGGGAAAACACTGGGAGTGATGTCATCGGAGTAAAATATTGGGAATTATTATACATGCAGGACACTTTTTTGATGGAATAAAAACATGTATTCTATTCCCTTCTAGCGGGTTCCATTCATTTGGTTTGATAGCATGCAATATTGTTAGCATATCACTTATCCTACGTGTATATTACGTCACTCTACCCAGTGAAGAATGAGCATTGAATATAGTTTACGATAGTGCATGGTTGTAACAACATGATGTTGGCAGTGATGTGAATATCCAATGAGAAACTTTTCTGCTGCACATACGCAGAAGCATTTCTTCATTCACCAGTGGCACCCACAGTAAACTGCCGCAGTGAATTAAAAATGCCATAAGATACGTATTACACGTAAAACTTTGGCACTAGTGAGCAACTGTGACAATTTGTAAACCCTGTTCTTAACTTTTTGTAAAATCTATAATTGTTCCATCAAATGTATATGTATAATAATAATATTGCCTGTCTTTTTTTATGGTATATCAGATATATTCCATTCAGCTAGCATGATATTGAACTCATCTTTGACTCATTCAGTATCGTGCTAGCTGAATGGAATATATCTGATAGACCACTCAACGCCAGCCAATATTATTTAAATATGTCACTCCGATCCGTGATGTATTTCATGTGAAAAATGCAAGTTTTTCAACACAAGAAGATAAACTTCATATCTTCAAGCCAGTGTATGATTTTCTCTTTATTGTATTGACACATTCACAAACAAAAAGTACCCAAATTTCTCAGAACAATTAGTCGATTTCCTTACATATAGAGATTTATGTCATGGGTTTGGTTCTCCATGTCCCAGATGTAGCACTTTTGAAAAATACGAGTGGTGTATTTCCCAGTAAAACATTGTTTCCATATAATATAAAAATATACATAATATTTGCAAGTCATTAAACAGAACTACCATGAAAGGCATGAAATCCCTTGTACATCTGTATCTATGTACATATTTCTCATCCATTCCTACATAATTCTGATCCAAGGCTCACTGGAGACATTAGGAGTTTTAGATCAGCTTGAACTTAAGCTGTGTTTGTAATTTGCTTGGACCAGTGGCGTTGAGGACAACACCAGATAAAGCGCTTCTAATCAACACAGAAGAATGTCCTGTAGCTTGGGTTTAGATTTGTTGTACAGCTAAATCCATATATTCTTTGTGACCGAATCACACAAGGCTACAGAGCAGTATAGGAATCTCATTGATGATCCAGCTCTCCAGTGTGGCCTCAATATAAAAGTTCAGCCAAAATCTAATTACAGTATTTTTCCTGAAATCCAATCATTCATCAAGCCCACTTACTCACTTTACTGTCAAGTGGGTAAATTTTGAATATGCTCCCTACACATTTGACTGCAAAGTAAGTAATGAACAAAAGCTAATTGATGTAAACTGGAAATACACTTCAATTGGGCTTAATAACACACATTTTAGTCTTTGGCGCCATCTTGTGGATAAATGAACACATTACTGAGCAGGATTATCTAGGGCGGCACGATGGTGTAGTGGTTAGCGCTGTCGCCTCACAGGAAGAAGGTCCGGGTTCGAGCTCCGTGGCCTTTCTGTGCGGAGTTTGCATGTTCTCCCCGTGTCCGCGTGGGTTTCCTCCGGTTTCCCGTGTGAATGGTTGTCTGTGTCTATGTGTCAGCCCTGTGATGACCTGGCGACTTGTCCCCCGCCTTTCGCCCGTAGTCAGCTGGGATAGGCTCCAGCTTGCCTGCGACCCTGTAGAACAGGATAAAGCGGAACAGATTTGGGCCTCTTACTTCCAGTGAAGGGAAATTATAATGCTACATCATACAAAGACATCATATACAATTGTGTGTTTACAATTTTGTGTCAACAGTTTGAGGAAGAACCACATGTGGATGTGATGATCAGGTGTCCATAACCATTTGGCCATATAGTGTGCAGGTCAGTTTCATTTATAAATCTTATAAGCCTTATAAAATAGAGTGAAAACATATGAAGTAATAACAATGAAGAAATTCCTCAAGATCATTTCCCCCTCTATATTCATAACCATAATTCTAGGTTCAGCGGCGGATTTAGCAAATTGGGGGCCCCAGGCGAAGGTATGTATGGGCTCCCCCAAATCCGTTCCGAAACAAAAAATAAAAAACAAAACAATGTACCGACTGCATGGTGGATAGGCAGGTAAAGCTAATCTATAGGGAAGTAAAGGTTGGAGAGGAGAAAAAAAAACATTCCCCTTTAAACCCTGCATACACTTCTTTACTCCAAAATGAAGATGGAAAGCAGAGAACACACAAAGTGTAGCACTACACAAACTAATAGTCATGATGAAACCCAACAGAGAACAAGATTTCAGATAACATCTGTCTTTGCCAAAATGCCAGGAAAACCAGCACTGTTTATTTTTTTTAAAGATCAGAACATTTCAAACATTCTATAAATAAAACTATGTACATGATTGTGTGTGTTTGTGTGAGTGAGTGTTTCTCTGTGTGTGTGTGAGAGTGAGTGAGTGAGTGAGTGAGTGAGTGAGTCAGTGAGTGTGTGTGTGTGTGTGTGTGAGTGAGTGAGTGAGTGAGGGGAGGTAAGAAGTGTGGACTGAGGAGAGATGAGGTGGCATTTGGCTCTAAGCAACTCCATATCCATGAGTGTATGTGTCAGTGAGTGAGTGAGAGAGAATGAGACAGTGAGAGAGAGAGAGAGAGAGAGAGAGAGAGAGAGAGAGAGAGTGTTGTGTGTGTGAGACAGAGAGGGTGAGTGAATGAGAGCGTCTATGAGAGAGAAAAGAGAGATTGTTCTCCACATCACAGAGTCCTACTTGTTGATGTCTTCTCACAGGTCTTCACACGTACATGATGCACAGCCAGATGTAGGAAAATGTAAAATAATAATAATAAAAAAAAACATTGTCACCAACTAACAATAAAACAATAAAACTATTGTCATCATCGGTGTCAAAATGGCCATCACTGGATAACTCTTCCACCTCATTTGTGTCAACGTTGACACTGTTGGTGATGGAAGGTGGCAACAACGTGTCTTGCTTGACGTTATCCTCCTCAGCTAGTGCCACTTCACAGCAGCGAGCTGCTGCTGCTGCTGCACCGGCATCATGTTCAACATTTTGAATGACGTTGACGTTGTTGTCGCGGTCTCTATTGCTAACAGTAGTTGTAAAAAAGTTTCCCAACTTAGGCAGCATTGTCACATCTCAGCATCTTTTCGCTTTTTTTTTTTTTTGATCCGCTTGGGTAACTCCTTTTCATTTTCGCGTTGTTCAGACTCCGGTCACTATATGTTTACCTTTCGCGCTGCGCTGCGCAGCGTTATGGACTAGTCCATTTCATTGTGAAAGTTTGGGGTGTATGTGTAGGGACAGATAACCATGAACTGGACATTTTAACTACTACTTAAACGTATTTCTTAGGAATATTAGTAAAATGTACCATACTTTTGAAGTGTTCATGAATCATGATAAGGGGCTTTTTTTTTTTTGTGGTTGGTTGGGGGCCCCCCTACTACGACCGCTGGTGGGGGGCCCCAAGCAGCCGCCTACCTACGCCTCTATGGTAAGACCGCCCCTGTCAAGGTTTTGAAATGACCTGCATTCATTTATATTCTTAGTTTGAAGCAATTACTGAGGAATTTCCCAAAATGATGATTATTGTTGAATTTAAGATAGATTCTACACTGAAAACTTGCACAAAATATTTTTTTTATCGATTAAACCACAAAGAAATTATACTCCAATAAACTTCTGTAAAGAATGACTCTACAGTGAAATAAATATTTTAATTACAACAACATTAAAAAAGACTTTTGAAGATGCATTTTAAAACCTACGAAGCATCAACTGCATTAAGAAAATGTAAATATGTTTTAAAAAATCAGAATAATTGTGAGAATAGTTGCAACTTAAATAAACTTTAGACTTTGGCGCCATCTAGTGGTGAAACTAGCGCATGACTCAGGTGAGTTGCCGTCAAAAACATGTAATCTGTACTTAACTACGTACATTGCTGAGAAGAAATACATAATTAGAAATAAAATGATCTCTAAGCTTTCCTCTAAGCTTTCATTAATTGTGAGGAGTCTAATTAAAACCATTTTCTGTTAGAATTAACGACTAAAAATGATCTGCGCATGCGCAGATAGGAATGCAACCATGTTGAACCCACTGATCATTGGCTCATCAGAGTGAAGCGATCTGGCCGCCATATTACCACGCACATCGGATCGGTACAGTCATATCTCTGCCTCGGCAGCTACACAAAACTGGACGTGTTATTTCTAATTGTTGAGGGGAAATAAAACAAAAACTGGACATGTTATTTATACACGCGTGTGTGTGAATGGTTGATTTTTGTGGGGTGTTTACATTCAGGAAGATTACTGGAGATTAACTTATTATTATTATTATTATTATTATTATTATTATTATTATTATTATTATTATTATTATTTATTCGGCCAAATAGAAACTACATAGACAGTGCATACATAACAGAGAAGAAAACAAAGTGTACATTACAACATGACAGGACAATTCTGGTTTCCACAGAGATGGAGACAGCATGTGGATCAGGGTCTAACAAAAGTAACGTCATTTCCTGTTACCAGATGCCTGTGAACCCTACTACACAGAATGAAAAATGAAATGAAACAAATCATGCAAATAATGGATGGAACAGAGAGTTACAGGTAGATATTACAAATTAAATATTTAGAAACAGATTGTTAACAATCCATAGCTATAGTTACAAATTATGCACAATGATATAATAATAATAATAATAATAATAATAATAATAATAATAATAAAATCAAACAGGTCCTTCATTAATTACAATTTACTGCATAATTATAACAAAACAATAAATTATTCTAAGACTCAATTTATTAGAAAATATTTCCATACAAATTAATATTTCCAAAACATTAAAAAAATTTACATAAATTTCAAGAAAACCTAAATAACATCAGGCAATATCTATTTATAACTATATCAAACAAAAATAAGATCACTATAACAATTTAATAGTATAAAAAGCCAATGTGTATTCAAGAAAATAAGATATTAGTGTGAGCACTGAGGAATAATCTATAAACTGTTGAACTCTATCAGGATTGATTCATGTGTGATGTGAATTATGTGACTAATAGATACTGTTAAGACATGATTGTGAGAATGAAGTGAGAATGGCAAATAACATGAGAAACAGTTTCAACAACTGTCCTAAATAGAAAGGAAGAAAAAATATTCGAAAGAGAAAGATACACTGTATAAGAGAAAAAAAAAACCCTGAAATAATCTCTGTAAAAATAATTATAGGAGTAAAAGAGCCCTTCAAAAAATGATCAGAGACCGAACTGGACAATTAAAACAAACACAAACAAACAATAACAGTGAAGGGGAGCGCTATAAAGATATGTAAGGAATGTGGGTAAAGTTGAGGAAATAAGAGGAGGTAATGAAGGGGGGGAAAGTCAGGAAATACTTTTCTTGGGGCGAATTTGATTGGATACGATCAAACCAAATACACGCGATGGGAGTGGTAAGATGGCGGCCAGATGGCTTCACTCGTCTCTACAGCGGGGAATTGAGGTATTTCACCTGACGTCACAGGGTCACGTGACACCCCGGTGTCCGCCATTTTGGACGGCAAGCTAGCTAATGTCAACAGTAGCTGGTATGTTACTGTAGCAATGTTTACGTTCAGTCATTTGGATGACTGTTAAAACCTTTTAGTCTCAAGTTTTTCCTTTACTGGATTTACTAGTTTACTGAGCCAGCCAGCCCCGGAGCACTAGCTAGCCAGCCAGCCAGCCCCGGAGCGCTAGCCAGCCAGCCGGCCCCGGAGCGCTAGCCAGCCGGCCCCGGAGCGCTAGCCAGCCGGCCAGCCGGCCCCGGAGCGCTAGCCAGCCAGCCGGCCTCGGAGCGCTAGCCCCGGAGCGCTAGCTAGCCAGCCCTGGAGCGCTAGCTAGCCAGCCCCGGAGCGCCAGCCAGCCGGCCAGCCAGCCCCATAGCGCTAGCCAGCCAGCCAGCCAGCCCCGGAGTGCTAGCCAGCCAGCCAGCCCCGGAGCGCTAGCTAGCCAGCCCCGGAGCGCTAGCTAGCCAGCCAGCCAGCCCCGGAGCGCTAGCCCCGGAGCGCTAGCTAGCCGGGCCCGGAGCGCTAGCTAGCCAGCCCCGGAGCGCCAGCCAGCCGGCCCCGGAGCGCCAGCCAGCCGGCCAGCCAGCCCCGGAGTGCTAGCCAGCCAGCCAGCCCCGGAGCGCTAGCCAGCCAGCCCCGGAGCGCTAGCCCCGGAGCGCTAGCTAGCCCCGGAGCGCTAGCCCCGGAGCGCTAGCTAGCCGGCCCCGGAGCGCTAGCTAGCCGGCCCCGGAGCGCCAGCCAGCCGGCCCCGGAGCGCCAGCCAGCCGGCCAGCCAGCCCCGGAGCGCTAGCCAGCCGGCCAGCCAGCCCCGGAGCGCTAGCTAGCCAGCCCCGGAGCGCTAGCTAGCCCCGGAGCGCTAGCTAGCCAGCCAGCCAGCCCCGGAGCGCTAGCTAGCCAGCCAGCCAGCCAGCCCCGGAGCGCCAGCCAGCCAGCCAGCCCCGGAGCGCTAGCTAGCCAGCCGGCCCCGGAGCGCTAGCCCCGGAGCGCTAGCTAGCCAGCCCTGGAGCGCTAGCTAGCCAGCCCCGGAGCGCTAGCTAGCCAGCCCCGGAGCGCCAGCCGGCCAGCCAGCCCCATAGCGCTAGCCAGCCAGCCAGCCAGCCCCGGAGTGCTAGCCAGCCAGCCAGCCCCGGAGGGCTAGCCAGCCAGCCAGCCCCGGAGGGCTAGCCAGCCAGCCAGCCCCGGAGCGCTAGCCAGCCGGCCCCGGAGCGCTAGCCAGCCGGCCAGCCGGCCCCGGAGCGCTAGCCAGCCAGCCGGCCTCGGAGCGCTAGCCCCGGAGCGCTAGCTAGCCAGCCCTGGAGCGCTAGCTAGCCAGCCCCGGAGCGCCAGCCAGCCGGCCCCGGAGCACCAGCCAGCCGGCCAGCCAGCCCCATAGCGCTAGCCAGCCAGCCAGCCAGCCCCGGAGTGCTAGCCAGCCAGCCAGCCCCGGAGCGCTAGCTAGCCAGCCCCGGAGCGCTAGCTAGCCAGCCAGCCAGCCCCGGAGCGCCAGCCAGCCGGCCCCGGAGCGCCAGCCAGCCAGCCAGCCCCGGAGCGCTAGCCAGCCAGCCCCGGAGCGCTAGCCCCGGAGCGCTAGCTAGCCCCGGAGCGCTAGCCCCGGAGCGCTAGCTAGCCGGCCCCGGAGCGCTAGCTAGCCGGCCCCGGAGCGCCAGCCAGCCGGCCCCGGAGCGCCAGCCAGCCGGCCAGCCAGCCCCGGAGCGCTAGCCAGCCGGCCAGCCAGCCCCGGAGCGCTAGCTAGCCAGCCCCGGAGCACTAGCCAGCCCCGGAGCGCTAGCTAGCCAGCCAGCCAGCCCCGGAGCGCTAGCTAGCCAGCCAGCCAGCCCCGGAGCGCCAGCCAGCCAGCCAGCCCCGGAGCGCTAGCTAGCCAGCCGGCCCCGGAGCGCTAGCCCCGGAGCGCTAGCTAGCCAGCCCCGGAGCGCTAGCTAGCCGGCCCCGGAGCGCCAGCCAGCCGGCCCCGGAGCGCCAGCCAGCCGGCCCCGGAGCGCCAGCCAGCCAGCCAGCCAGCCCCGGAGCGCTAGCTAGCCCCAGAGCGCTAGCTAGCCAGCCAGCCAGCCCCGGAGCGCTAGCCCCGGAGCACTAGCTAGCCAGCCCCGGAGCGCTAGCTAGCCGGCCCCGGAGCGCCAGCCAGCCGGCCCCGGAGCGCCAGCCAGCCGGCCAGCCAGCCCCGGAGTGCTAGCCAGCCAGCCAGCCAGCCCCGGAGCGCTAGCTAGCCAGCCCCGGAGCGCTAGCTAGCCCCGGAGCGCTAGCTAGCCAGCCAGCCAGCCCCGGAGCGCTAGCCCTGGAGCGCTAGCTAGCCGGCCCCGGAGCGCCAGCCAGCCAGCCCCGGAGCGCCAGCCAGCCGGCCCCGGAGCGCCAGCCAGCCGGCCAGCCAGCCCCGGAGCGCTAGCCAGCCAGCCAGCCCCGGAGCGCTAGCTAGCCAGCCCCGGAGCGCTAGCTAGCCCCGGAGCGCTAGCTAGCCAGCCAGCCAGCCCCGGAGCGCTAGCTAGCCAGCCAGCCAGCCCCAGAGCGCTAGCCCCGGAGCGCCAGCCAGCCGGCCCCGGAGCGCCAGCCAGCCGGCCCCGGAGCGCCAGCCAGCCGGCCAGCCAGCCCCGGAGCGCTAGCCAGCCAGCCAGCCCCGGAGCGCTAGCTAGCCAGCCCCGGAGCGCTAGCTAGCCCCGGAGCGCTAGCTAGCCAGCCAGCCAGCCCCGGAGCGCTAGCTAGCCAGCCAGCCAGCCCCGGAGCGGCAGCCAGCCAGCCAGCCCCGGAGCGCTAGCTAGCCAGCCGGCCCCGGAGCGCTAGCCCCGGAGCGCTAGCTAGCCAGCCCTGGAGCGCTAGCTAGCCAGCCCCAGAGCGCTAGCTAGCCAGCCCCGGAGCGCTAGCTAGCCGGCCCCGGAGCGCCAGCCAGCCGGCCCCGGAGCGCCAGCCAGCCGGCCAGCCAGCCCCGGAGCGCTAGCCAGCCAGCCCCGGAGCGCTAGCCAGCCAGCCCCGGAGCGCTAGCTAGCCCCGGAGCGCTAGCTAGCCAGCCAGCCAGCCCCGGAGCGCTAGCTAGCCAGCCAGCCAGCCCCGGAGCGCCAGCCAGCCAGCCAGCCCCGGAGCGCTAGCTAGCCAGCCAGCCAGCCAGCCCCGGAGCGCTAGCTAGCCAGCCAGCCAGCCAGCCCCGGAGCGCTAGCTAGCTAGTGCCAGCCAGCCCCGGAGCGCTAGCTAGCTAGCGCCAGCCAGCCCCGGAGCGCTAGCTAGCTAGTGCCAGCCAGCCAGCCCCGGAGCGCTAACTAGCCAGCCAGCCAGCCAGCCAGCCCCGGAGCGCTAGCTAGCCAGCCCCGGAGTGCTAGCTAGCCCCGGAGCGCTAGCTAGCCAGCCAGCCAGCCAGCCCCGGAGCGCCAGCCAGCCAGCCCCGGAGCGCTAGCTAGCCAGCCAGCCAGCCAGCCAGCCAGCCCTGGAGCGCTAGCTAGCCAGCCAGCCAGCCAGCCAGCCCCGGAGCGCTAGCTAGCCAGCCAGCCAGCCAGCCCCGGAGCGCTAGCTAGCCAGCCAGCCAGCCAGCCCCGGAGCGCTAGCTAGCTAGCGCCAGCCAGCCCGCCCCGGAGCGCGCTCAGTAAACTAGTAAATACAGTAAAGGAAAAACTTATAACGGGCCATGTCTCAACAGACTAAGAAGTTATTTCAATGACATTTAATAACATTTTGTTTATCCTGAGGACCGAAAGTAAATGAAAATGTGAACAAACCTTAGCTGTCAGTGAACAATCCTGGTGGAAGCAGGTAAACGTCGTTCTCTAAGCCTGCTAACCTCAATTTTTGCAAATACCTCTCCCTCTGCTCGCCCTGTAAATGCCCTACGTCACTGGATAGTGAAGGTGTTTTCTGCATCTTGCTCCTTTTTCTTTTATGTTTCTCGTTCATCGCCTTCCTCGCTTTCAAACTGATTCGAGCCGTGCCGTCCAAAATGGCAGTGTCACATGACTTGGTCACGTGAGTGAAATACCTCAATAGGCTCTGAGCTCTCCAGATATTTTACATCGAGATGAGAGGTTGCTAGGCATGGCGTAATAATCATGCACAGATAAGTTACGCAAAGTTTCCTGTTGTGTGAAGATTAATATATAGGTTTAGGCACTGCCTAAAAGCGGAGCTCCCATCTGTTTCTGGGTTGTAGAATTTTCTTATATCATAGCCAGTCTCTTTTGTTTTATTTCTTTACTGGTTAGCACTGGCCACTAGGCGGTGTGTATGACTGGTAATTACTAACACTAGCCACTAGGCGGTGTGTATGACTGGTCATACACGTACACGGACAAACCACAAATAATCGACTCAATGGGTTTACCATCTTTTCTTTTTCTTTAGTAGCGGGAGCTCCGCTATTAAATCCCAATGAATCATCTCATCTCATTATCTCTAGCCGCTTTATCCTGTTCTACAGGGTCGCAGGCAAGCTGGAGCCTATCCCAGCTGACTACGGGCGAAAGGTGGGGTACACCCTGGACAAGTCGCCAGGTCATCACAGGGCTGACACATAGACACAGACAACCATTCACACTCACATTCACACCTATGGTCAATTTAGACTGGGCTGCCAACTCTCACGCAATGAGCGTGAGACACACGCATTTATTGTCTTCACACACTCACACGCCATACCTCCGATTTCTCACGCTAGAAAAAAATCTAGTTTATCTATCTAATCTAGGCTACCCATTGCGTCGTGCCAACCACTTGCGATTGATCAATTACGCCTTACGCACGGCTAAACAGGCAGAGAGGTGTTCCCTTCTGTACACACTCCCCTATGGTAGGTGGCGCATCTAATGATGCTGCACTCGCCGGAAGTTGGATAATTGCCTACCGTCAATTTAGAGGAAGAGGAGAGAGAAAAAGGTATCCGAGTTGAAGACGGGTGTCTCAGACAGGTTTGTACATATGCACGCCAATGTGTGGTGTTACTGGCGTAATTATGAACTTATATAAAATTTCTTAATCGTTTTAGCCTATAAGTGTTGTGAGAATATTTAATGCCATATCGAGAGCTGTGCACTGGGCATGCTAAATCATTATAGGCCTCCTGCCGTGCCACAGCCTCTATCTTCTCCAACAAGCAGCACGGGAGAGCACCTCCTTAGCACACATTTATTAAGGCGCATTTTTAGTTTGTTTACTGTATGTTATCATACTTTATGACTTTATTTGAAGCCATACTGGAAATGTTGTAAAATAAAGCAAGTAAGAGATAATATTACAAATGTAAGAAGAGCCATTAGCCACCATACCTATTGTTTATTTACAGGGTATTTATTTTTAATTATTTATGATATATGTAATTGCTCAGTTAAAGTAAATAAAGCATGGTCACCTGTAATATCAAAGAACTTGAACTTGTGAATAATTAAAAAAAAAGACAGAGAACAATATACTGAGGAGACAGGGTTTCAAAGAGGGCAAGACAGGTAGAGAATATTTGTCAGATAACAGGCCCTGACGAATGCTCTATTACTAATAAGAAACATAGATAAGAAATAAATTAATAAGAAATATATTAATATAGCTTATTTAAGTATGACCAAAATTTTTAAGCCCAACTTTGTGTGCACATTCCCACCTATGGCCAAGGTTCAGCTTTTTGTGTTTCAATACTGTTCAAACTTAATCATTTTAATGTTTCTTGTAGCACATGCACATTTTGCTTACTGTTTAAGCATTTTATTTGTTCTTTTGCTGTTGATATTTTTCCCCATGCCAATCTTCTGCTGAACCCAGTGGTGGGGAAAGCCCTTAAATGCATAATGAATAGTCAGTGAGGGACAATCTTATTTTTTGCAACAGTTATTAAAAACTTAACATTTAGTTTCAATTCAGAAGGTGTTTAGGCTTAGCTGATGAAAAAATTTCAAACATGAACTTGCCTTTAAATCTGAAACACAGGTCTAAAGGGCTACAGGAACATTGGCAGTCATCTGTAGTTTTCTAGAGTGGGGGCTTTTAAGCCAAAACTTGGTGCTTTTGCTGGCCACAAGCTGAAGGCCTGGCAAGTCAGGGTGTGTAAGAATGTAGGTATGGGACAGCAGGCCACTCCAAAAATCCACCAGAATGCAGGAACATCTACTAAATCCAAAATCTCACCCCCCCCCCCCCCCCATCTACAGCTGGACGACCCACAAACAAAACACCAGAATGCAGGGGGGCAAGTGAATATCAAACTGAATACAAAATTCCCACTTACTGCATGGTGTGCGGAAAAATTTTGCCGTCGACTCCAAGGAATTTCAAAAAGTTGGCAGCCCTGATTTAGAGTCACCAGTTAACCTAACCTGCATGTCTTTGGACTGTGGAGGAAACTGGAGCAAACCCACGCGGACACGGGAAGAACATGCAAACTCTGCACAGAAAGGCCCTTGCCGGCCACGGGGCTCAAACCCAGACCTTCTTGCTGTGAGGCGACAGCGCTAACCACTACACCACCGTGCCACCCCCCAATGAATCAATAAACTCAAAATAAATTTGTGAATATCTGAACCCATTCGGAAAGCTAGCTATTAACTCTATCAGTTGTCTATCCCATATTAACCTAACTGCAGTCCAAAGGCATGCAGTTAGGTTAATATGGGATGGCCTTGGGCTGAGGTGCCCTTAAGATGGCCCCAACTGCTCCCCGGGCGCTGTTAGTATGGCTGCCCACTGCTCTGGGTATGTGTGTGTTCACTGCTTCAGGTGGGTTAAATGCAGAGAAGAATTTCACAAGCGTGTGATGAATAAAGTTCTTCTTAACTTTGTGTGTTTATTTAAGGATTTATTATTAGATTTGCCAATTTCTAAAGAAATGATAGATTTCTTTAGAAACCTACCGTTTCGAAAAAAACCCATTATAATATAATATATTAATGAATTCATCTCATTATCTCTAGCCGCTTTATCCTTCTACAGGGTCGCAGGCAGCTGACTATGGGCGAAAGGCGGGGTACACCCTGGACAAGTCGCCAGGTCATCACAGGGCTGACACATAGACACAGACAACCATTCACACTCACATTCACACCTACGGTCAATTTAGAGTCACCAGTTAACCTAACCTGCATGTCTTTGGACTGTGGGGGAAACCGGAGCACCCGAAGGAAACCCACACGGACAACATGCAAACTCCACACAGAAAGGCCCTCGCCGGCCCCGGGGCTTGAACCCAGGACCTTCTTGCTGTGAGGCGACAGCGCTAACCACTACACCACCGTGCCACCCATATTAATGAATTAATTTATCTATTTAAACATTTAAAGAAATACACTGTGTGCACAATTATTAGGCAAGTGAGTACTCTGACCCTACCATTATTTCTATGCATGTTTTCCAACCGCAAGCTAGATACACTTGAATGCTAATTGGATTTAAGCATTCTCAGGTGGTATTTATTTGTGTAATGAGGGAGGGTGTGACCTAAAGTCATTAATACCCTATATTAAGGTGTGCATAATTATTAGGCAGCTTCTTTATCTCAGGCAAAATGGGCCAAAAAAGAGATTTAACAGACACTGAAAAGACAAAAATTGTAAAATGCCTATCAGAGGGATGCAGCACTCTTGAAATAGCTAAGCTATAGAAATGTGAGCACAAAACAATCAAACGTTTTGTTGCAAATAGTCAACAGGGTCGCAAAAAATGTGTGGAGAAGAAAAGACACAAATTAACCGCAAAAGACTTGAGAAGGATTAAACATGAAGCTACAGTGGTGCTTGAAAGTTTGTGAACCCTTTAGAATTTTCTATATTTCTGCATAAATATGACCTAAAGCATCATCAGATTTTCACACAAGTCCTAAAAGTAGATAAAGAGAACCCAGTTAAACAAATGAGACAAAAAAATTATACTTGGTCATTTATTTATTGAGGAAAATGATCCAATATTACATATCTGTGAGTGGCAAAAGTATGTGAACCTCTAGGATTAGCAGTTAATTTGAAGGTGAAATTAGATCTCAGGTGTTTTCAATCAATGGGATGACAATCAGGTGTGAGTGGGCACCTTGTTTTATTTAAAGAACAGGGGTCTATCAAAGTCTGATCTTCACAACACATGTTTGTGGAAGTGTATCATGGCACGAACAAAGGAGATTTCTGAGGACCTCAGAAAAAGCATTGTTGATGCTCATCAGGCTGGAAAAGGCTACACAACCATCTCTAAAGAGTTTGGACTCCACCAATCCACAGTCAGACAGATTGTGTACAAATGGAGGAAATTCAAGACCATTGTTAGCCTCCCCAGGAGTGGTCGACCAACAAAGATCACTCCAAGAGCAAGGCGTGTAATAGTCACCAAGGTCACAAAGGACCCCAGGATAACTTCTAAGCAACTGAAGGTCTCTCTCACATTGGCTAATGTTAATGTTCATGAGTCCACCATCAGGAGAACACTGAACAACAATGGTGTGCATGGCAGGGTTGCAAGGAGAAAGCCACTGCTCTCCAAAACGAGATTGCTGCTCATCTGCAGTTTGCTAAAGATCACATGGACAAGCCAGAAGGCTATTGGAAAATGTTTTGTGGATGGATGAGACCAAAATAGAACTCTTTGGTTTAAATGAGAAGCGTTATGTTTGGAGAAAGGAAAACACTGCATTCCAGCATAAGAACCTTATCCCATCTGTGAAACATGGTGGTGGTAGTATCATGGTTTGGGCCTGTTTTGCTGCATCTGGGCCAGGATGGCTTACCATCATTGATGGAACAATGAATTCTGAATTATACCAGTGAATTCTAAAGGAAAATGTCAGGACATCTGTCCATGAACTGAATCTCAAGAGAAGGTGGGTCATGCAGCAAGACAATGACCCAAAGCACACAAGTCATTCTACCAAAGAATGGTTAAAGAAGAATACATTTAATGTTTTGGAATGGCCAAGTCAAAGTCCTGACCTTAATCCAATTGAAATGTTGTGGAAGGACCTGAAGCGAGCAGTTCATGTGAGGAAACCCAGCAACATCCCAGAGTTGAAGCTGTTCTGTACGGAGGAATGGGCTAAAATTCCTCCAAGCTGGTGTGCAGGACTGATCAACAGTTACCAGAAATGTTTAGTTGCAGTTATTGCTGCACAAGGGGGTCACACCAGATACTGAAAGCAAAGGTTCACATACTTTTGCCACTCACAGATATGTAATATTGGATCATTTTCCTCAATAAATAAATGACCAAGTATAATATTTTTGTCTCATTTGCTTAACTGGGTTCTCTTTATCTACTTTTAGGACTTGTGTGAAAATCTGATTATGTTTTAGGTCATATTTCTGCAGAAATATAGAAAATTCTAAGGGGTTCACAAACTTTCAAGCACCACTGTACCAGGAACGCATTATCCTCCAGTGCCACAATATTCTAGAACTGCAACCGACCTGGAGTGTCCAGAAGGACAAGGTGTTCGGTGCTCAGAGACATGGCCAAGGTAAGGAAGGCTGAAACACGACCACCACTAAACAAGACTCACAAGTTGAAATGTGAAGATTGGGCCAAGAAATATCTGAAGACAGATTTTCCAAAGGTTTTATGGACGGATGAAATGAGAGTGACTCTGGATAGACCAGATGGATGGGCCTATAGCTGGATAACTAATGGACACCGGGCACTTTGACTCAGACACCAGCAAGGTGGTGGAGGGGTAATGGCATGGGCTGCTATTATTAAGGATGAGCTAGTTTGACCATTTCAGGTTGAAGATGGACTTAACATCAACTCCCAAACCTACTGCCAGTTTCTAAAAGATACATTCTTCAAGCAGTGGTATGGGAAGAAGTCTGCATCATTCAAGAAGGCCATGATTGTTATGCAGAACAATGCACCATCACATGCACCCAAGTACTCCACTGCTTGGCGAGCCCACAAAGGCCTTAAAGATGACAAAGTAATGACATGGCCCCCTTCCTCACCTGACTTAAACCCTATTGAGTACTTGTGGCCCCTTCTTAAGCATGAGATTTACAGCGAGGGAAGACAATACACCACTCTGAATAGCATTTGGGAGGCCATGGTTGCTCCTGCACAAAAAGTTGATCGTCAACAAATCAAAAAACTAACAGACTGGATGGAAGGCTCATGGCAGTTATTGAAAAGAAGGGTGGCTATATTGGTCACTGAATATTTTTGAAATGCTAGAAGTGTTTATTTGTTAATTCTGAGTTGTTTATTTGTTACACTGAAAATTAAAATAAACAAGTGAGATGGGAAACTTTAAGCTTTTCATTTAGTTGCATAATAATTCTGCACACTAAATGTTGCCTAATAATTCTGCACACTTGTATATTCCCCTGAGAATGCCTAAACTCCCCTTTCCTTTGTTAATCATTCTGGTTTTAGGTTTATTAACAATTTGGATTGACTGAGAGCACTGTATTTGTTCAATGATAAAATTAATCATCAGGAATACAACTTGCCTAATAATTGTGCACACAGTGTATAACTTTTTATATCTATTGATAGATTTCTTTAGAAAATCTCTAAATTTATCTAAAAATCTTTAGAAAATTTCTAAAGAAATCTATCGTTCGATATATCCTTCAATAAGTTTATAAATAAATCAATCCAAAAACATATTATTAAATAAACTAAATAAGTTATATTTCTTTAAATGTTTAAATAGATAAATTAATTTATTATATTATATTATATTATATTATATTATATTATATTATATTATATTATATTATATTATATTATATTATATTATATTATCTCGTCTTCTTCCGCTTATCCGGGACCGGGTCGCGGAGGCAGTAGTCTAAGCATGGAAGCCCAAACTTCCCTTTCCCCAGACACCTCGGCCAGCTCCTCGGGAAGAACACCGAGGCGTTCCCAGGCCAGCCGAGAGACATAGTCCCTCCAGCGTGTCCTGGGTCTTCCCCGGGGCCTCCTCCCGGGGGGACATGCCTGGAACACCTCCTCAGGGAGGCGTCCAGGAGGCATCCGAAAAAGATGCCCGAGCCACCTCAGCTGGTTCCTCTCGATGTGGAGGAGCAGCGGCTCTACTCCGAGCTCCTCCCGAGTGACTGTGCTTCTCACCCTATCTCTAAGGGAGCGCCCAGCCACCCTGCGAAGGAAACTCATTTCAGCCGCTTGTATCCGCAATCTTGTTCTTTCTGTCATTACCCAAAGCTCATGACCATAGGTGAGAGTCGGAACGTAGATCGACTGGTAAATTGAGAGCTTCACCTTTTGGCTCAGCTCCTTCTTCACCACGACAGACCGGTAAAGCGACCGCATCACTGCGGAGGCTGCACCGATCCGCCTGTCGATCTCACGCTCCATCCTTCCCTCACTCGTGAACAAGATCCCGAGATACTTAAACTCCTCCACTTGAGGCAGGACTTCTCCACCAACCTGGAGAGGGCAAGCCGCCCTTTTCCGGTCGAGAACCATGGCCTCGGACTTGGAGGTGCTGATTCTCATCCCAGCCGCTTCACACTCAACTGCAAACCGCCCCAGTGCATGCTGAAGGTCCTGGTTTGAAGAAGCCAACAGGACAACATCATCCGCAAAAAGCAGAGATGAAATCCTGTGGTTCCCAAACAGGATTCCTTCCGGCCCCTGGCTGCGCCTAGAAATTCTGTCCATAAAAATTATGAACAGAACCGGTGACAAAGGGCAGCCCTGCCGGAGTCCAACATGCACTGGGAACAGGTCTGACTTACTGCCGGCAATGCGAACCAGACTCCTGCTCCGTTCGTACAGGGACCGGACAGCCCTTAGCAAAGAGCCCCGAACCCCATACTCCCGAAGCACCCCCCACAGAATACCACAGGGGACACGGTCGAATGCCTTCTCCAGATCCACAAAGCACATGTGGACTGGTTGGGCAAACTCCCATGAACCCTCGAGCACCCTATGAAGGGTATAGAGCTGGTCCAGTGTTCCGCGACCAGGACAAAAACCGCATTGTTCCTCCTGGATCCGAGATTCGACTATTGGTCGAATTCTCCTCTCCAGTACCCTGGAGTAAACTTTCCCTGGGAGGCTGAGAAGTGTGATTCCCCTATAATTGGAGCACACTCTCCGGTCCCCTTTCTTAAAAAGAGGGACCACCACCCCAGTCTGCCACTCCAGAGGCACTGTCCCCGACCGCCATGCGATGTTGCAGAGGCGTGTCAACCAAGACAGCCCCACAACATCCAGAGACTTGAGATACTCAGGGCGGATCTCATCCACCCCCGGAGCCTTGCCACCGAGGAGCTTGCAAACCACCTCAGTGACTTCGGCTTGGGTAATGGACGAGTCCACCTCTGAGTCATCAGCCTCAGTCTCCTCAGTGGAAGACATGACGGTGGGATTGAGGAGATCCTTCCACCGCCCTATTCCTTCCACCGCCCAACAATGTCCCCAGTCGAGGTCAACAGCTCCCCACCCGCACTGTAAACAGTGTTGGCAGAGTACTGCTTCCCCCTCCTGAGGCGCTGGACGGTTTGCCAGAATTTCTTCGAGGCCGACCGATAGTCCTTCTCCATGGCCTCCCCGAACTCCTCCCAGTTCCGAGTTTTTGCCTCCGCAACTGCCCGAGCTGCAGCACGCCTGGCCTGCCGATACCCGTCGGCTGCCTCAGGAGTCCTGGAGGTCAACATGGCCCGATAGGACTCCTTCTTCAGCTTGACGGCATCCCTTACTTCCGGTGTCCACCACCGGGTTCGGGGATTGCCGCCATGACAGGCACCGGAGACCTTGCGGCCACAGCTCCGAACAGCTGCGTCCACAATGGAGGTAGAGAACATGGTCCACTCAGACTCAATGTCCCCCGCCTCCCTCGGAAGCTGGGAAAAGCTCTCCCGGAGGTGGGAGTTAAAGACCTCCCCAACAGAGTGCTCGGCCAGACGTTCCCAGCAGACTCTCACCATACGTTTGGGCCTGCCAGGTCTGTCCAGCTTCCTCCTCCGCCAGCGGATCCAACTCACCACCAGGTGGTGATCAGTTGACAACTCAGCCCCTCTCTTCACCTGAGTGTCCGAGACATAGGGCCGGAGATCAGATGAAACGACTACAAAGTCGATCATCGACCTCCGACCTAAGGTGTCCTGGTGCCACGTGCACTTATGGACACCCCTATGCTCGAACATGGTGTTCGTTATGGACAAACTGTGACTAGCACAGAAGTCCAATAACAAAACACCACTCGGGTTCAGATTGGGGAGGCTGTTCCTCCCAACCACGCCCCTCCAGGTGTCACTGTCGTCGCCCACGTGAGCATTGAAGTCCCCCAGTAGCACAATGGAGTCCCCAGTCTGAGCACCCCTCAGTACCTCTCCCAGGGACTCCAAGAAGGCCGGATACTCTATACTGCTATTTGGCCCGTAGGCACAAACAACAGCAAGAGCCCTCTCCCCAATCCGAAGGCGCAGAGAGGCGACCCTCTCGTTCACTGGGGTAAACTCCAACACATGGCGGCTGAGCTGGGGAGCTATAAGCAAGCCCACACCAGCCTGCCGCCGCTCACCACGGGCGACTCCAGAGAAGTGGAAAGTCCAGCCCCTCTCGAGGAGCTGGGTTCCAGAGCCCAAGCTGTGCGTGGAGGTGAGCCCGACTATCTCTAGCCGGTACCTCTCAACCTCCCGCACAAGCTCAGGCTCTTTCCCCCCCAGCGAAGTGACATTCCATGTCCCAACAGCCAGCCGCTGTGTCCGGGGATCAGGTTGTCGAGGCCCCTGCCTTCGACTGCCACCCAATCCACACTGCACCAAACCCCTACTGCTACCTCTGTGGGTGGTGAACCCACAGGAGGTCGGGCCCACGTCACCTCTTCGGGCTGAGCCCGGCCGGGCCCCATGGGCAAAGGCCTGGCCACCAAGCGCTCGCATACGAGCCCCAACCCCGGGCCTGGCTCCAGGGTGGGGCCCCGTCTGCGTCCTACCGGGCGACGTCACAGTCCTAGATTTTTTCTCCATAGGGGGTTTATTATATTATATTATATTATATTATATTATATTATATTATATTATATTATATTATGTGTTTTTATTTATTATTTGAACATTTTAAAGTATTTAAAGTAGTTCTTCCCATTATCTAGAGTAAAATCCTAAAAACCTCCCTCCTCCCTACATTAGTGCACTCAGTAGGGTGCGACAGCGGCTTCTAAACACACAGAGTAGTTCACTTAATATCTCATAGGGAGCAGTTTGGGTTCAGGATCACGAGTCACGTCTTTCACGTAGGAAACAGGAAGTTACTGAAGGTAGGAGTGAGGCATCACGTACACCATCATACACACAGCGAGAGAGCGCGTTTTAGCTCCAGATTACAAACGATTCGTTGAGTTCAGAGCTCCGTGTTTGATTTTGAAGATTTACTGCAGTAAAATGAGATTAGTATTGTTTTGTATAACCCTCAGTGTGTTTGTATTTCCTGTCCCAGGCGGTTTGGAGAGCTCTGCTGCACACAGATGTTTCTGCAAAGTAAGTGTCATTAAACAGAAACACTTTCCATCTACAACCGCACAGCATTCACCTCTGTCTTCATTTCTGTATAATCCTCTGCTTATTTTACTTCCGGGTTTGGTTTGATTGTCTATTATTATTATTATTATTATTATTAGTTGTTGTATTGGTGGTAGTAGTATTAGTTGTATTAGTAGTCTAGTAGAATATTAGTTGTATTAGTGTGTGTGTGTGTAAAATATAAGAAAAATAGACATTACACACTATAATAAATATACAATACCTATATATAGTAGTAATAGTTGTAGTATTAGTTGTATTAGTAATAGTAGTTGTTTTAGTAGTATTAGCAGCAGTAGTAGTTGTATTAGTAGTAGTGATGGTATTAGTATTAGTTGTTTTTTATTTTTATTATTATTATTATTTTTGTTTATTAGTATTAATTGTGGCGGCACGGTGGTGTAGTGGTTAGCGCTGTCGCCTCACAGCAAGAAGGTCCTGGGTTCGAGCCCCGGGGCTGGCGAGGGCCCTTCTGGGCGGAGTTTGCATGTTCTCCCCGTGTCCGCGTGGGTTTCCTCCGGGTGCTCCGGTTTCCCCCACAGTCCAAAGACATGCAGGTTAGGTTAACTGGTGACTCTAAATTGACCGTAGGTGTGAATGTGAGTGTGAATGGTTGTCTGTGTCTATGTGTCAGCCCTGTGATGACCTGGCGACTTGTCCAGGGTGTACCCCGCCTTTCGCCCGTAGTCAGCTGGGATAGGCTCCAGCTTGCCTGCGACCCTGTAGAAGGATAAAGCGGCTAGAGATGATGAGATGAGTATTAATTGTATGAGTAGCAGTGGTATTATTAGTATTAATTGTATTAATAGTAGTAGTATATTTGTAGTATGTGTAGTGAAACTCTTTCCCTCTGAGATACTGTCAGGTTGCTCTACTGGATGGTGTTTGTTTTTAACATTTGTGTTAATTGTACACATGGTGGTCTATGTACTCAGTGTTCAGGTTAAAGGACGAACCAAAAAGGAAATGTCTTTGGAAATGTCCTTTAAAGCTCATGGCTTATTTATTCTTCTGTGTTGAAGTGTGTCTGTGTGATGACCAATGGCTGTGTATACAGTATGAGTAGACAACATGATGCCATTTACTCCTAATGGACCTCGTTTATCAAGCTGGGTCATTCATATGAGTGCTTATACAACCCCGATTCCAAAAAAGTTGGGACAAAGTACAAATTGTAAATAAAAACGGAGTGCAATGATGTAGAAGTTTCAAAATTCCATATTTTATTCAGAATAGAACATAGATGACATATCAAATGTTTAAACTGAGAAAATGTATCATTTAAAGAGAAAAATTAGGTGATTTTAAATTTCATGACAACAACACATCTCAAAAAAGTTGGGACAAGGCCATGTTTACCACTGTGAGACATCCCCTTTTCTCTTTACAACAGTCTGTAAACGTCTGGGGACTGAGGAGACAAGTTGCTCAAGCTTAGGGATAGGAATGTTAACCCATTCTTGTCGAATGTAGGATTCTAGTTGCTCAACTGTCTTAGGTCTTTTTAGTCGTATCTTCTGTTATATGATGCACCAAATGTTTTCTATGGGTGAAAGATCTGGACTGCAGGCTGGCCAGTTCAGTACCCGGACCCTTCTTCTACGCAGCCATGATGCTGTAACTGACGCAGTATGTGGTTTGGCATTGTCATGTTGGAAAACGCAAGGTCTTCCCTGAAAGAGACGTCGTCTGGATGGGAGCATATGTTGCTCTAGAACCTGGATATACCTTTCAGCATTGATGGTGTCTTTCCAGATGTGTAAGCTGCCCATGCCACACGCACTAATGCAACCCCATACCATCAGAGATGCAGGCTTCTGAACTGAGCACTGATAACAACTTGGGTCGTCCTTCTCCTCTTTAGTCCGAATGACACGGCATCCCTGATTTCCATAAAGAACTTCAAATTTTGATTCACCTGACCACAGAACAGTTTTCCACTTTGCCACAGTCCATTTTAAATGAGCCTTGGCCCAGAGAAGACGTCTGCGCTTCTGGATCATGTTTAGATACAGCTTCTTCTTTGAACTATAGAGTTTTAGCTGGCAACGGCAGATGGCGCGGTGAATTGTGTTCACAGATAATGTTCTCTGGAAATATTCCTGAGCCCATTTTGTGATTTCCAATACAGAAGCATGCCTGTATGTGATGCAGTGGCGTCTAAGGGCCCAAAGATCACGGGCACCCAGTATGGTTTTCGGGCCTTGACCCTTACCCACAGAGATTCTTCCAGATTCTCTGAATTTTTTGATGATATTATGCACTGGAGATGATGATATGTTCAAATCCTTTGCAATTTGACACTGTCGAACTCCTTTCTGATATTGCCCCACTATTTGTGGCGCAGAATTAGGGGGATTGGTGATCCTCTTCCCATCTTTACTTCTGAGAGCCGCTGCCACTCCAAGATGCTCTTTTTATACCCAGTCATGTTAATGACCTATTGCCAATTCACCTAATGAGTTGCAATTTGGTCCTCCAGCTGTTCTTTTTTTGTACCTTTAACTTTTCCACCCTCTTATTGCCCCTGTCCCAACTTTTTTGAGATGTGTTGCTGTCATGAAATTTCAAATGAGCCAATATTTGGCATGAAATTTCAAAATGTCTCACTTTCGACATTTGATATGTTGTCTATGTTCTATTGTGAATACAATATCGGTTTTTGAGAATTGTAAATTATTGCATTCCATTTTTATTTACAATTTGTACTTTGTCCCAACTTTTTTGGAATCGGGGTTGTACAAGAAATTCAAAAAAGTGTTCATAACCTACTTGTGCTCCTGAGGGTGTCTAAATCTACACATAATGAAAACGAGCTAATGTGATTATAGACTTGATCTACGTTAAATAATATACTTTGCATGGATTACTGCTCCCTCTCTCTCGTATAATTATTTTTTAAATTATATGGAAACGAGTGTTTCATTGGGAAATACACCACTTGTATTTTTCATACAAGCTACATCCGGAACATCGAGAACCAAAACCGTGACAAATCTCTATATGGCACTTGCGAGGATATCAATGAATTATTTTTGATAAATGTAGGTACTTTTTGTTTGTGAATGTGTCGATATAATAAAAAGAAATTCACACCTTGGCTTGAAGATATGAAGTTTATCTTCTCATGTTGGAAAAACTCGGATTTTTCATGCAAAATGCACTGCAGATCTGAGTGACGTTTAAATAATATTGGTTGGCATTGAGTAGTCTATCAGATATATTCCATTCAGCTAGCATGATAATGAATGAGTCGAAGATGAGTTCAGTATCATGCTAGCTGAATGGAATATCTGATAGACCATGAAAAAAAGCCATTTATTATTATTATTATTATATACACACACACACTTCATAACTGCATATCAGCATTCTCAAAGGTCAATGCTAGCTTACTTGGTGCTGTTGTTAGCGCAGCAGTGAAGTCCCCTTCCAGCCAGTGTAGCGTTCATCAGTAGTGTTAGCAAATGCTAATAAAGCAGTCAGGCCAGTGCTATCGAGAGCAAGTAGCACAGGCTAACAACCAAGAAACTAAGTTTTCTGTTTCCAGACTCTTCTTCCACACACGCTTGCCACAGTACATTTCACTCGGACTTAAGTATTCGTTTCCTTGTATAATTTACTTAGTTACTTTTAAAATCAATATTGACAACTACACACAACAGAGTGACCTGGCAGCCAAAATTATCTCAAAATCTTCCATATTTACTGAAGCAAACTTGACGGTCATGTTTGTTTACAAACTATCACAGTCGCTCGTTAGCACAGAAGTTTTACATCTCCAACGTGTCTCTCTTCCAGTTTTTCGATGTCTGTTGGTATGTTTTTCTCTTGTAAATATGTGTGAAGAATATCTAGACAGTCATTGTGTGTGACACAGAGAGGGCGTTTATGGGTAAGCATAGGGTGCAGAGACACACTCACGTGCTGTTCTCTGAGACCTGTGAGTATCTGTGGTGCTGCGCGTCAATCAGATTTCAGGTGAATGCTGATTGGTTGGCAGGGAGGCGTGTTTAGTTACATCGCAGTTGTAAACAGTAAAATGTTAATCAGTAAACAGTAACATTTTAGTGATGCTTGGTACTGCTTACTTGTGTAGTGGAATTGGTTTGGAATTAAATGTAATAACTTATTTGCATACCTGTTTATTTCCCATCTTAGGTCACTGGTAGTTTGGATGACTGCGCCTGTGATGTGGAAACAATCGATGGCTTCAACAACAGGAAGCTCTTCCCCCAACTTCAGGAACTCCTTTTGTCTGATTACTTCAGGTTCTATAAGGTAGGATGCCTTTCTGGACATTTCTGAAGTTTAATCTTCTGCAGTAATTGTATTTTAATGGATTATTTGCAGTAGCATTTATTCCTGTATGGCTAACTTTCTCCTGTTCAGGTGAATCTAAATAAACCATGTCCGTTCTGGACAGACAGCGGACACTGTGGTCTCAGAGACTGCGCTGTTAAACCGTGCAAACCTGTGAGCATTTTCACTCTTCATTTATATAACTAGTGCTGCACAATATATCAAAGTTCTGTCAGTTCTGGCAAAGGAGGCGTGGCCTCTGATCCTGTCAATTCTGGCAAAGGAGGCGTGGCCTCCGATCCTGTCAGTTCTGGCGAAGGAGGCGTGGCCTTCCACTCTTCAAAGTTAAAATTGTATTGTGATTAAATTGTATTTAATCACACAGGTTGTATGACACTGAATTGCATCACACAAGCTTTAAATCATACCACACTGGGTTACTAGCTACTTTTAACGCATCTCTAGAATATATTGTCTTAATTGTGCTATAATACTTGTAATGTAAAAGTACAGTTGTTCAGCCCTAGTGTGGATAAAAAATAATCATCTTTGTTGTTCTTTGTTGGTGTAATGTATTATATTAATTATATTGTACAGAATGAAGTACCTGAGGGACTGAAATCCAGCAGCTATAAGGTATGAGCAATGCTAGCTAATGAAACACATCACTTTTGTAATAAGTGCCTTGGAGACTGTGTGTAATGGGTGTGTGTGTGTGTGAGAACAGTATTCATTAAAGGCCAACCAGCACACAGAGGAGTGTGAAATGGCAGAGAAGCTTGGTGCTGTCAATAGCTCTCTAAGGTAAACAATGGGGAGTTATGCTCAACACCTAACCTGAAATGTTCACATGGGCTGTTTACCTCTACAGATAGTGTGTGTGATGCAGTAGTGTAAGTGTATCTGTCACACTTGGAGTCACCTATGGATTAAAATCTATCATCATTAATTTCCTTATGAAAGTTGGGCGAGTGAATTTTAAGTTATAATGCTGTGTAGTATTGTAAAGTTTCAGTAAAATAGCAGGTGTGTTAACTAAGTCACCAAGAGTTGGCCTAGTGGTTAGCGTGTCTGCCTCTCGATCGGGAGGTTGTGAGTTCTATTCACGGCCAGGTCATACCAAAGACCATCATAAAAATGGTACCTCCTGCCGTCTGGTGAGGCACGCTGCAACACAGATGTGAGTGGGGAGTCAAACTCTCGCGGTTACCAGAGGACCAGCCCCCCCCCACTGTAACCCTAGCTATGTAAGAGGCGAGAGGCCGAGGGCTATGGAAACAGAGATCGGCGCTGTCCTATGTGCCACATGGCGTGGGAAGGGACTTTGACTTTGTTAACTAAGTCGCTAATTAGCTTATAAAATGCCAACAGTGGCGGCACAGAGGTGTAGTGGTTAGCGCTGTCGCTTCACAGCAAGAAGGTCCGGGTTCGAGCCCCGTGGCCAGCGAGGGCCTTTCTGTGCGGAGTTTGCATGTTCTCCCCGTGTCCGCGTGGGTTTCCTCCAGGTGCTCCGGTTTCCCCCACAGTCCAAAGACATGCAGGTTAGGTTAACTGGTGGCTCTAAATTGACCGTAGCTGTGAATGTGAGTGTGAATGGTTGTCTGTGTCTATGTGTCAGCCCTGTGATGACCTGGCGACTTGTCCAGGGTGTACCCCGCCTCTCGCCCGTAGTCAGCTGGGATAGGCTCCAGCTTGCCTGCGACCCTGTAGAACAAGATAAAGCGGCTAGAGATAATGAGATGAGATGAGAATCCCAACAGTTGCAAATACAATGATAAATACAAAAGCAAATAGTATTAAATCTTTGGTATTGTATGGTTATAAACAGCTTTATCCCCTTGACCTCTGATCGCAGTCCCATCTGTCGAGGTGACAAATGCTCAGGTTTCTCATGTAAGATTCAATATTACTTTGTCTGCCTGCTAAGATTTTCTAATCCGCAGCGTTCTGAGGAAGTTCTGCTTCTGAAATCTAGAGTTTTGTGAAATCATCCCTCATTAACCGTCATCTAACAAACTAAAAATATAAAGTAATGCAACAGCCCTGCCACTCATGTTTCTCATGGAGACAAGGCTTTTTGTGTTGTAAGCTGTATTGTGCAAGTTCTGACTCCGAGTGTGTATTGTACAGTGATGAAACCCGCCAGGCTCTGCTCGAGTGGAACCGGCACGATGATGAGGCCGACCGTTTCTGCATGCACGATGGTAATTTTGCAAAACAAAAACATTTACATAGGAATCAAACTATTAACTACAACATGCATTACTAAACACTAAGTCCACTGCCAAGGTCTGTTTATATTTTATGATTTACAAAAGAACCCTTTAATCCATTTTAGTAGTGGTAGAATTCTTGTTAAGAACTTGCCATCTATCCAAAAATCCTGTTCTGCTCCTGGATATATTGTTTGTTCGATAAGTGCCTTACCTTTTATCACTGTTTACAAGATTATTGTGACATTGCGTCAAACCTCCTTGAAATGCAATATTCAGTAATAATTTTTTTTCCAGTTAAAAAACAAAAAACAGTAGGCATGTAATTATTTGCCCAATTCACGATTCAATTCTGTTCACAATTTTGGGCTCACAGTTTGATTTTCCCACCATGTTTTTGAAAATAAATCAAGACTTTAAATAAAAAAAGTGTTTTTTCCTATTCTTTATCAACTTAAGTATTCTTTTTGTTAAATAAAAAAAAACAAACACCTTTTTTTCATTTTCTTAATAACCAACAATAATTTACCCACATTTGTAAATGTTGGAGTAAAGTATAATAGCCTATTAACTGAAATATATTTTTTAATTAAAAATTAAAATAAGCTCATAACAATATGCTTTTTCTTAATAAACCTTTATGAACATTTGTACTCCCTCCATTTGCTTCTCTTTTCTTTATTTCAGCAGTTTGTAAAAAGAGAGCTGATTTCTTGTTAAATCTATTTGTACAGTCAATCACACAGCAGCTCTTTCCCATTTTAGATCTGTTTTTTGTTTGTTTTTTCATGGCATTAGAGCTGTGTTACTTCCACCTGTGGTGAAGTCACATGTATTCTTGCTCTTGCGTTATTGCACCCTCTGCTGTCTGAACACCACTATTACAGCGAGGGAAAAACTAAATTATGGAGCATGATAGTAAACACAATTTATTTATTATTTCATGGATTCAAATAGTCATAAATTTGTTTCGTGATTTATCATCACACAATATATCATTACAAGTCTAAAAACCATTGATAAAACATATTTAAACATTGATGCTTGATTTTTGAACTTGAATTTATAATTTGTGAAAATGTTTCTGATAACTGAAAATGACTTTGAATTTCAAGGATGTTAATGCAAAATAATTAAATACAGACAAGTATTAATAATGTAAATGACATTAATTCAGTACTGATTCCTTTTCATTATTAAGAATTTAATACCTTTTTAACATGAAATGTTGTCCTCCTTTTATTTATTTTTTATTTTTAAATATTTATTTATTTTTTGCTTCCATATACGTGCAAAGACAGACTCAAATACCTTGTTTTATCGGTCCTCCCAGAGCGCCTTTATTAACTTGGTTATATTTCTCTCAGATGAAGAGTCTCCAGATTCGCAGTATGTCGATCTCCTCCTGAACCCTGAGCGATACACTGGATATAAGGGTCCTGAGGCCTGGCAGATATGGAACAGTATATATGAAGAAAACTGTTTCAAGTAAGGTCACAGTAAATGGTGTAGAGATAACACATCGTTCATCTCTCACAGGAAATAAGTTAGTTTCAGCAACTTAGATTAGAATCAGGATCGGAGAAGGAGAGTGTAAAGTGCAAGAAAATACTTTGAGACATAGTTTTATATTGAAGTGCTCAGGGCTGAGTTTCCCAAAAGTATTACAAAGTTATTTTGGGATGACTGTGTTCAGTGTGAACTTGTTTTCAGGCATTTCATGACATGATAGCACAGCAAATTGCTGGGGTATAAGAGGAATAAAACATGCTTGTAACACATTTGTGAACAGTAATTTCACTATTATTATTATTATTTATTATTATTATTAATTTTCCCCCCTATAACAGTATGCATTTTCTTTTTTTTTTTTTTCCCTTTTCAATTACATGATTGAATCGGGTGCAACAGATTTAATGGTGGATTGAAACACAGTGCACACATCCTGGCCAATTTACTAGACCAGTGGTTCTCAAACTTTTTTCACCAAGTACCACCTCAGAAAATACTTGGCTCTCCAAGTACCACCATAATGACCAACATTAAAATACAGTAGCGTAGTAGGCCTAAGTATTCATTAAAAACAAGGCGGAGGTTTTATTTACCAAGTATATTTAATATTGTTGGCCACTGTAACATTACACACAGTACTTTGAACAGTAACACTGTGTTTAAATATAGGAAAATAAAACACTGTACTTAAATAATGAATCAAATAAATTGGCCAAATCTGCAACATCTGTAGTCTCATCAAGCTGTATGGTAAAATATCTACTGTTCTTAATGCGCTCAATCAGTGTCTTTTTAACATCGTCAGCCATGTCATTTATTCTCCTTGACACGGTGTCATTTGAAAGCGGCACCAAGTTTAACTCTCTGGCAGCTTTCTCTCCACACATGATACGTGTCATCTCTTTGGCTAATGGCAAACACAGCAGTTCCCCAATTGTGTGTGGCTTACCGGCTCTGGCGATCAGGAGGCTGGCACGATATGAAGCTTCCTGTGCTTTGGCTACGGGTGTACCATAGGACAGAATGGTGGACTTGGACTGCTTCAGTTCATCATGTTTTCGTAAAAAAAATCCATTGGTTTGTCCTTTAGTGCTGTGTGTTTGGTTGTAAGATGCCGTTTGAGATGCGATGGTTTCATGGACTCATTGCTCAGAACGTCCCCGCATACAACACACTGCGGCCTGGGCAGCTCCTCTGTCCCGCTCCAAATAAATCCCAGTTTTATGTATTTTTCGTCATACTTCCTCCTCACTGGTTTCTGCCGTTTGCTAGCAGTTTTGGGGCTGGTTTTGCCACTGTCATTAGCATCTGCGCTCGGCTCACACACGTCCTTTTCAGTTCTCCCTCTCCCCTGATCCACGCTCCCATTCGCGGATTTAAGCCACGACAGTAATTTTGTCGTACTCGTCATAATTAGCAAAGCCACCTCCACCTTTTCCCATCACAGCCTAGTCTACCAATGGCGGATAACCGTCTGTCAGCGGAACCGGCGGGAATGCGTACGTACGCTACGTATGGCTACCCAGAAGCACTTGCAAACTTTTTAAAATTATTAACTTAATTTGTATCTCCTTTCATTTTCTTGTCATCGGTTGATAAGATATTTTCATCCATTCAGATATTATGGATAGTATTTCACGTTTTATTTTATTTTTTAAATTTTATTTATATTTAATTAAGTGATTCTTTGGCGTACCACTAGAATGGAGCCCGCATACCACTAGTGGTACGCGTACCACAGTTTGAGAATCACTGTACTAGACTACACTTGCTGGTCACTTTATTAGGTACACCCATACACCTGCTGTTTTATGCAGTTCTCTAATCAGCCAATCCCTTGACAGCAGCACAATGCATACAGTCATGCAGATACAAATCAAGAGCTTCAGTTACTGTTCATGTCAAACATCTGAATGGGAAAAATTGTGATCTCTGTGACTTTCACTGTGGCATGGGTGTTGGTGCCAGATGGACTGGTTTGAGTATTTCAGAAACTGTTGATCTCTTGGGGCTTTCACACACAACAGTTTCTATAGTTTACACAGAATGGTGCAAAAAACAAAAAAACCCCACTGAGTCAGTGACAGTTCTGTGGGTGGAAATAAATGTCTTGTTGGTAAGAGAGGTGAGAGGAAAATGACCAGATTTGTCCGAGCTGCCAGGAAGGATATAGCAACTCATATAATCACTCATTACAACCGTGGTGAGCAGAAAAGTATCTCAGTATGCAACAGCAGAAGACCACATTGGGGTCCACTCCTGCAGCCAAGAACAGGAATCTTAGAATCAAGAACAAGTTGCTATTAAAGTGGCCGGTGAGTGTATGATGTGAATGTTTGAGACTGCAGGTTATCTTTTTTCCATTCACAATGTATGTTAATTGTCCTTTAGCCTTAATTAGTGTCAGTTTCTGACCATGGACTGTTCACTGCTGGCTGGAGCTTTTGAGGTGGCTGACTGAATGTTTGTTAGTTAAATCCCAGAGCCCACCATGACTCCATGTGATGCACTCATAGAAACACAACACACCACCATGTCAGTGTAATGTCTGTGCTGAGAATAGTTCAACACACACACATCTGCTCAGCAGTGGTCTTGTGGTAATTTATTTAGGGTTTTCTGAAATCAATACAGGGCAAATTTATACATACAAGGTCAAAAATGTACATACGCCAACGTAATTCAGTGGTGCTCTTAACTTCCTGTCAGTGACCATGATTGACTAAACCTGGCATCTTCTCTGTGTACAGCATAAAAAGGGGTTTGTTTGATAGCATTAATTGGATTGACCAACACATAGTACAATGGGAAAGTCCAAGGAGCTCAGTGCAGATCTGGGAAAGAGGATCATAGATTTACACACTTGGGAATGTCCCCTGGAGTTATTTCTAAACAACTGCTGATTCCAAGATCATCAGTTCAAACATTGTACATGAGTCCAAGTTATTGGGAGTTTTAGCCATTTTGCCAAGCTACTTTGCAAGAAGAAGACCCAAACTGTCACCCTCTGCTGAGAGGAAATTGGTTTAGATGATCAGGAACCACCAAGGCACAGGCCTGCCATGAACTGGAAGCCGCTGGAATACTGTCTACAGTCAAGCAAGATTTACATTGCAATGGACTGAGAGGCTGCCATCCAAGAAGCCCCTGCTCCAAAATCGACACTTTCAGCCTCAAGTAAAGTTTGCAGTGGACCACATGGACAAAGAAAAAGCCTTCTGGAGGAAAGTTTTATGGTCCGATGAGACAAAGATTGAGTTGTTTGACCACAATAACTAGAGGTACAGAGGAACACTGTACCAACTGTTAAACATGGTGGTGGTTGCATCATACTCTGGAGCTGTTTTGCTGCCAGTGGAACTGATGCATTGTGTAAAGTGGATGGAATAATGAAGAAAGAGGACTGCCTCAGAATTCTTCAGCATAACCTCAAACCATCAGAAACTTGGACACAATTGGGTGTTCCAACAGGACAATATCATTAAACAATTCAAGGAATCTGGAGGAATTTGAACTGATGATCTTGGAATCTGCAGTTGTTTTAGAAATGTCTCCAAGAGGCATTCCTGAGTTGTGTAAATCTATATATGTAGATCTGCACTGAACTCCTTGGAATTTCCCCATTGTACTGTGTGTTGGTCAATCCAGTGAGTGTCAAACAAACCCTTTTTATGGTGTGCACAGAGAAGATAACAGCTGTACTCAAATATCCAACCAGAAATCTTCCAGAAGCTTCTTGATGGCAACCAGAAGCATCTGGTCAAGGTGAAACTTGCTAAGGGACATTTAACCACATATTAGGTGTGTTGTATGCAAATTTTTGACCCTGTGTTGATTTCAGAAAACCCAAAATAAGTTTAAAATTTGTGCACTGAATTCTATTTATGTACTGTATGTATGTATTTACTTACTTACCTACCCTACAAGCCCAAATCAGAAAAAAGTTGGGATGGTATGTTGAAATTTGAAATTAAAACGGGGGGAAGGTAAATAATCTTTGACCTGTATTGCACTCAAAATACAACAGCATATTACTTGATGTTTTACCTCAATAATAATAATAATAATAATATTTATTTATTCAAAAATAAGCACATTTCAAAAAAGTTGGGACAGTAAAACATTTACCACTTCATAATGTTGCCATTCCTGCTCACAGCAGTTAAAGATATTTATGGACTGAAAACACCAAGTTATGAAGTGTTTCAGGTGTTATTTTGTGCCATTCTTCCTGCAAACAGGTCTTAAGGTGTGCTGAGTTCTTGTCAGATTTATTTATTTTTTTTCAAAATTTGCCACCCATTCTCTATTAGGGAAAGATCAGGACTGCAGGCAGGCTAATCCAGCACCCATACCCTCTTCTTCCGCAGCCATACCTTTTGTAATGTGTGCAGAATGTGGTTTTGCATTGTCTTGTTCAAATATCCCTGATGATTTTGTCTTGAAGGCAGCATATGTTCCTCCAAAATTTAAATGTACTTTTCTGCATTAATGCTTCAATACAGAAGTGTAAGTTACCTTTGCCAAGGGCACTGACACAACCCCATACCATGACAGACCCTGGCTTTTAGACTTGTTCCTGGTAGCAGTCTGGATGGTCCTTTTTGTCTTTGGTCTGGGGCACATGGTGTCCATTTCTTACAAAAAAAGTCCTGGAATATTGATTCGTCCGACCGGAATGCACATTTTCACTGTGTGATGGTCCATCCAAAATGCCTCAGAGCCCAGAGAAGTTGGCAGTGTTTCTGGACACAGTTAACATAAGGCTTACTTTTTTGCACAGTAAAGTTTTAACTGGTATTTGTAGATGTAACTCAAAGGTTTGCCAAAGTAATCCCGAGCCCATTAGTTATATCAGCTATAGATGAATGATGGTTCTTGATGCAATGCCGTCTGAGGGATCGAAGATCACGGGTGGTCAGCTTAGGCTTGGGCCCTTGTCCTTTATGCACCAAAATTCCTTTAGATTCCTTGAATTATTTAATATTATTACTATAGAGGGTAAAATATCCAAATCCTTTCCTATCTTTCTTTGAAGAACATTTGTTTTTCAACATTTTGATCATTTTCTCACGTAAGACTAGGCTTTTCCTGGATACTGATTTTGTACTCAATCATGATTACAGTCACCTGTTGACATCACCTGTTTCAAATCACATTTAATATTTGTTTCACCTCATTACTAGCCTTAAATTGCCCCATCCCAACTTTTTTTGGAATGTGTTGCAGGCCTGAAACGCAGGAATGGATGAATATCAGCAAATGAAATGAAGTTGACCAGACAAAACATGAAATATCTTGGGTTCATTATGTCTGCAGTGAAATACAAGTCAAAGTAAATTTAGAAATCACTGCTTTCTTATTTTATTTGCATTTTCCTTACCATCCCAACATTTTCTTATTTGGGGTTGTATTATAGATGTATGCTGTACAATCATTCTGCCACAAAAAAAGAACAGTTCAAAGGAAACTTTGAATGCCCAGTACTGACATGACATTTATGTCCATGATGATGTTCGTGTCCCTGTATGTAATCTTCTGGCCCCAACTGTATGAAAGCAACAGATAATTGTACACTTACAATATGACTTACGATATATTGTATGTTTACCTGATAAATTAGCATGTTAATGTATTTCCTAAATGCTCCACTTTTGCTTTTTAGTTTTTAAGCAGATAATGAGTTCTTCTTCTTGTATTCCACTTTCAGACCATATACAGTTCAACGGCCACTGAACCCTCTGGTGTCGAGCAGTGGTAAGACTTTGGGTTTCTATGTGTGTTGTGTGGTTTTATCTTTAAAATAAATACAAAAAAACCTAAATAAAATGAATCTTAAATATTGGACTATATTTGCAGTGATTTTGGAGGCGCACAAATGTAAAGCTTTCATTAATTCAGTATTCTTGTTTGTGTTGCAGGAGACAGTGAAGGTAAGGAAAACATCTGTAAAATAGTATTAATTTGGATGTTGCTGTAATGGTCTTAAAAGTTCTAATGATTGACATAGCGTTTATAAAATTGCTAGTTTGGCATAATTGCTGAAAAGTAAAGCTCTTCTGCTGTACTTTTCACAGACCTCCAGAGGCTGACTTAAAACTTTACATAAATGATTTTACATAAACTTCTGTAGGGTGTTTATTTGTTCCAAAGTTTTAACATAATGTTCTACAGCGTCTATTAATTTTTGTCAAGTTCAAAGATATTAACTGTTCTAATATTCTAAAGGCTGACTCAGTTGTTTTTTTTAAATGTAAAATTCTAAAGATTATCTTTTATTATTGGAAAGTTTAACTGTAAAGTTCTAAAGGCTGACATAATTGTTCCATAGTTTTAGAATCTGACTTGGTTGCTTATAACATTGACTGTCCACATGTTATAAACGTTGCCTTAATACACTGTAGTTGAAATTAAGGGTTGCCTTTATTAATTTTACAAACTAAATTTTGGTGTAACCTGGCGACTTGTCCAGGGTGTACCCCGCCTTTCGCCCGTAGTCAGCTGGGATAGGCTCCAGCTTGCCTGCGACCCTGTAGAAGGATAAAGCGGCTAGAGATAATGAATGAATGAATTTTGGTGTAACTGAGCATCCAGTTGTAAAGCTTTTTTGTATTTCAGGAAGGAGATTCTACAAGTGGCTGGAAGGTAAGCAGCACTTGCCACTCGTACGTGTGTGCGCACAAGTGCACGTCTTGTTCTTTAACATGCCTTCCCTCTGTATGTAGGACTGTGTGTGGAGAAAAGAGCTTTCTTCAGGCTTGTCTCAGGACTGCATGCGAGCATAAATGTGCACCTGAGTTCCAGGTACCTGCTGGATGGTGAGTCACATTAATGTTCTGTACATTCACTGTACACATTAATTTACATACAGTGGGGCAAAAAAGGATTTAGTCACCAATTGTGCAAGTTCTCCCACTTAAAAAGATGAGAGGCCTGTAATTTTCATCATAGGTATACCTCAACTATGAGAGACAAAATGAGGAAAAAAAAAATCCAGAAAGTCACATTGTCTGATTTTTAAAGAATTTATTTGCAAATTATGGTGGAAAATAAGTATTTGGTCAATAACAAAAGTTCATCTCAATACTTTGTTATATACCCTTTGTTGGCAATGACAGAGGTCAAACGTTTTCTGTAAGTCTTCACAAGGTTTTCATACACTGTTGCTGGTATTTTGGCCCATTCCTCCATGCAGATCTCCTCTAGAGCAGTGATGTTTTGGGGCTGTCGCTGGGCAACACGGACTTTCAGCTCCCTCCAAAGATTTTCTATGGGGTTGAGATCTGGAGACTGGCTAGGCCACTCCAGGACCTTGAAATGCTTCTTACGAAGCCACTCCTTCATTGCCCGGGCGGTGTGTTTGGGATCATTGTCATGCTGAAAGACCCAGCCACGTTTCATCTTCAATGCCCTTGCTGATGGAAGGAGGTTTTCACTCAAAATCTCACGGTACATGGCTCCATTCATTCTTTCCTTTACACGGATCAGTCGTCCTGGTCCCTTTGCAGAAAAACAGCCCCAAAGCATGATGTTTGCACCCCCATGCTTCACAGTAGGTATGGTGTTCTTTGGATGCAACTCAGCATTCTTTGTCCTCCAAACACGACAAGTTGAGTTTTACCAAAAAGTTCTATTTTGGTTTCATCTGACCATATGACATTCTCCCAATCCTCTTCTGGATCATCCAAATGCTCTCTAGCAAACTTCAGACGGGCCTGGACATGTACTGGCTTAAGCAGGGGGACACGTCTGGCACTGCAGGATTTGAGTCCTTGGCGGCGTAGTGTGTTACTGATGGTAGCCTTTGTTACTTTGGTCCCAGCTCTCTGCAGGTCATTCACTAGGTCCCCCTGTGTGGTTCTGGGATTTTTGCTCACCGTTCTTGTGATCATTTTGACCCCACGGGGTGAGATCTTGCGTGGAGCCCCAGATCGAGGGAGATTATCAGTGGTCTTGTATGTCTTCCATTTTCTAATAATTGCTCCCACAGTTGATTTCTTCACACCAAGCTGCTTACCTATTGCAGATTCAGTCTTCCCAGCCTGGTGCAGGTCTACAATTTTGTTTCTGGTGTCCTTTGATAGCTTTTTGGTCTTGGCCATAGTGGAGTTTGGAGTGTGACTGTTTGAGGTTGTGGTCTTTTATACTGATAACGAGTTCAAACAGGTTCCATTAATACAGGTAACGAGTGGAGGACAGAGGAGCCTCCTAAAGAAGGTCTGTGAGAGCCAGAAATCTTGCTTGTTTGTAGGTGACCAAATACTTATTTTACAGAGGAATTTACCAATTAATTCATTAAAAACCCTACAATGTGATTTCCTGGATTCTTTCCCCCCATTCTGTCTCTCATAGTTGAAGTGATGAAAATTACAGGCCTCTCTCATCTTTTTAAGTGGGAGAACTTGCACAATTGGTGGCTGACTAAATACTTTTTTGCCCCACTGCATCATCTCGAGCTGAGAAACTGTTTTCGAAATTTGAATCAGAGCTTTGATGGCAATACATGTCTTGGTCCCTCTCTCTTATCTAGTACTGTTAAACATTGTTTCCTGTTTGCTGTTGATCAGATAACTGGTTTGAGAGGAAGTGGGGTCCTAATATCACTGAGTTCCAGCTGAGATTTGATGAAGAACTGACAAAAGGAGAAGGACCCAAGCGTCTGAGAAATCTCTACTTCCTCTATCTGATTGAGCTCCGTGCCCTGGCTAAAGTCCTGCCTTTCTTTGAGCGTCCCTCTGTCCATCTGTACACAGGAGACGCAGAACAAGACAAGCAGGTTAAAGAGTTGCTCTTAGAGCTCCTCCGTATGGCCAAGTAAGAGGATGACAAACAGTCGTTTACACAGGGGGTAGATTTTTCTGAAAGTAAATTCATGGTATAATAACTGTAAAGCCCAACATAATTTAATATTCACATTGCAATTAAAATAGTCAATTATACAATTATAATAGAGTTTAAAGTGAACTTGTTAAGGAAATCTTTCTTAGTCTTCAGTAATTTAGTTAGGAAAATAATCAGCACACAGTACCAGTCAAAAGTTTGGACACACCTTCTAATTCAATGTTTTTTCTTTATTTTTATGAATTAAGACACTTTGTGTCTGAAAGTAATGATGGATGTCATTTCTCTTTATTTAGCTGAGTGGTTCTTGACATATGGATTATTACAGTTGCGGAATAGTGCTATTTACTGTATTTTTATTATTTACTGTTTGATCTCAAATGCAAGAAGGCAAGAAACTAGTGCAGTAATTAACTTTTGACAAGGCATACCTGTTAATTGAAAAGCATTCCACGTGACTACCTCATGAAGCTGGTTAAGATAATGCCAATAGTGTGCAACGCATCATCAAGGTAAACACTGGATACTATGAAGAATCTAAAATATCAAACATACTTTGTTTTTTAACACTTTTTGTTTACAGCATAATTCCATACATGCTGCATATGTTATTTCATAGTTTTGATGTCGTCTTCAGTATTGTTCTACAATGTAGAAAATAGTCAAAATACAAAAACACCTACGAATAAGTAGAGTAGGGGTGTACAAACTTTTGACTGGTACTGTATATTAAAATAATAGATGAGACAGATTTCAAGCCTTTATTTTAGTACATCAGATTTTCAGTGAGTTAAAAGTTAATATACAATTTTTTTTTGTGTGTGTACTTGGTGGTACCCTTGAATTGCTTAACTTGAATCAAATGCTTGAGGTAGTCTTACACAAGCTTCCCACAATACTTTGCTGGGATTTTTGCTCATTGCTCCTGAGAGAACTGGTGTATCTAAGACAGGTTTGTGGGCTTCCTTGCTCAGACCTGCTTTTTCAGTTCAGTCCATAAAGTTTGTATGGGATTCAAGTCATAACCACCAATATTTTCTCTTGGTTGTATTTTGTTACAACTTTGGACATATGCTTTGGATCATTGTCCTGCTGGAAGACCCAGTTGTGACCAGGTTTAAACTTTGAGGTTTTTCTTTATCTATTTTCTTAAGTGCAGCTGTCCCTTTTCCAGTAAAACACCCCTGCACTATGATGCTACCACTCCCATGCTTCATACTTAATGCTCCCCCGCCTGATTAAAAGCCTCACCCTTATTCTTCCATACCTAACACTGATCATTATGGCCAAACAGTTCTCTTTTTTTGTGTCATCTGGCCAGAGAACACTCTTCCAAAAGTCTAGCGACCACCTGTGAACTCCAGTCTGGCTTTTTTTTTTTTTTTAAAACGCTGGTATTGGAATAGAGGCATCTTCCTTGCATGGCAGCCTTTCAGGCCATGATGATGTAGGACTCTCCTAATGGTGGTTCTGCCTCCAGCTCCATCAAAAGTTATTTTGTTAACCATTTTGGGAAAATGGAAGAAAGTTTGAAAGAGTGAGTTAGAGGAAGAACCGAAGTTGAGGTTAATAAATGCACGGTAATTAACCAGGACCAGTACAAGAGCAGTGCAGATTATGGTGTAACACTCTCCATGTTTATTCATGTGACTGCTGTACATTCATGTTTTAAAGGCAACCAATTTATCATTTCCAGGTCTTTCCCATTGCATTTTGATGAAACCACACTGTTTGCAGGTGATAAGACAGAAGCAGCAAAACTAAAGGTCAGTGTATGGCACCTACAGTTCATTTAAGTAGAAGAAAGCGTTAATGTATTGCACTGTGATCACTGGATTCATTACTCGTCTGTTCATCAGGATGACTTCAGGTTGACTTTTAAGAACATCTCCAGGATCATGGATTGTGTAGGCTGCTTTAAGTGTAGACTGTGGGGCAAACTGCAGGTACAAAGTCTTTTTCAAGTCTGTTTCTTTGACTGATTTGAATGAGAGATCTATGAACATCACATGCTTGATGGTTAGTCATGTATTTCTTTAGACCCAAGGTTTAGGTACAGCTCTCAAGATCCTGTTCTCAGAGAAGCAAATTGAAGCACTTCCTCAGTCCAACAGCGCCAAACCGTCCTTCCAGCTGAGTCGGCAAGAGATCGTTTCTCTCTTCAATGCTTTCGGGAGGTACAGATACTTTCACTTCTAAATCAGTATAATAACAGAATTTAGAAAACTAATGTTCTATTAACTAAACATTAAGTAAGCAATAAAACACAATGGGGCATGTTGTTATTGGGAAAGTAATCAGTGATACAAGGTGGTGTTACAGTAACTATTCTGCAGTTGAATTTTTTCTTTGGTATAAATATGGAGGTGATGATAAATTGCGTGCGCTGATTGGTCGAGAGCTTCTGACTATTTCTCGATAATCACCTCGGGCAACTTGGCAAAATGGCGGCTAATCACTTTGTCACTGTAAGTGAGAAACAATTACAAATTATGAAAAAAATGCTGTTCCTAAAAACACTAAAGATGCTGGTTTGGTCTAAAACCATTCCAAGACAAGGTGGAATTGTGATTTGATTTTATCTGTTTCAAAACAAAATATTTTATGTGACTCAGCATAGGTAAGTGCCACAAGTCTGCGTCGCGCCTTTATTACATTTGCATGCCACTTGTGAAGTTTGAATAATTTTTTTTTTTTAAATAATCACTTGTGTATTTATACTAATAGAATTATCCGCCTCAGGCTCAGCAAATATCAGTGAATACTAACCTCATGTTCATCTCAGTTATTATTCACAGGTATTCATTTCACCTTCAGCAAATAATTAAACAGCATGTCCAACAGTGTTGTTTTTTCCCCCCTTTTATACTACAGCAGTTTGCCAATGATTAGATTTAAATTTAATGAACGTCATAATTTTTCATATTTATAGTTACATTTAAAGGTGGGGTAGGAGATTTTGGAATAACGGTTCCCGCAAGCCATATTTTGAAAAGAAACAAGCCCGCCCTCGCCATGCTCCCACCCCCCGCGTCTCGTTAAGTTAGAGTTTAGAGAGCTTGGAAAAATAGCTCAAACTTTCTCATTTAAACTGTGTTTTCAGCCCCAATTTTCACTCCACACACATCATTTTCTCAAAAGTAGTAGCCACACTTGTCCTGATTCACACAATGTGTCTACCTACATGATAGGACTTGCAGTTTTTGAATGAGAAGCCTGAAAGTGAGGAGAGGACAGGCACGCAGCCCCATAGATTTCCATTATAAACTTGGCAGAAAAGTCACTCATTTTTAACTCGCTCTAGTGACCTCACTTTTTACACTACAGACAAAAAAATTACATCACTGTGTTCAGGAGAGCCTTGTGGCGCTCACTGTGAAAGAATTTTGTGAATATCTCCTTCCGTTTTCGTGTAAATCCCCGTTGTTTGGAGGGACCTTTTTCTGTGCATTTCTGTCTCTCCCTGCTGAGCGCGGGTTGGGGGAGGGGCTGCTCGCTCTCCCTCTCTCTCTCTCACACACACACACACAGAAGGGACGGGCTGGTCGCGGGCTTCAGTCTGATTGATGTGTCAGTATCCAATCATTTTGAGGTGGTACCTCGATATGATTGGATGGCGTTTTTCCTTTATTTTACACTGTAGACTGGATTAAAATATTTCGTTTTTGGGTCAAACCTTCTATTGTACTGCTTGCAACATGGGTGTGAGGAGCTTTTCAAGCAATATGGTAAAAAATACTCCTGAAAAAAATCTCATACCCCACCTTTTAATGTTGTGTAACATCCACAAGACAAGGTAGTTGAATAAACAAAGTGATGAACATCAGTTTAATGCTGGTCCTAATTATTTGGCTTAATCAGTTTATTACACTTTTTTTTTTTTTAAAACTGTGTTACTTTGTGAATGTTAGTTAGGGTTTATTTAGTTAACTAATGTGTAATATCAGTGAAGTGAACGGTCATGTAAACTGTTACTAATAATTTGTTTTTTTCCCAGAATTTCAACCAGTATACAAGAACTGGAAAACTTCCGGAAACTCTTATCAGAGTTCAAGCAATGAGGTGATCTCAGCCTGCTGTCCATCAGCCACGTCCGACATTCCAAGTTTGCTTCTTTAGTTTTCCATAGGAGTTAAGAGGAGATTGTAGCTACCAGTTCAGCTATTACCACCAGACTTGTTTACATGCTTTCAGACACTTATCTGTAAAAATGGACAAAATGATGTAGAACTAAAAACGGTACTAGTGGATATTTTAAAGCAGAGTTGTGTTCTCTCTCAGCGCATACTTTGGTGTCATTTTAGGTGTGATGGTGAACTGGTAGCTATAAGCTCACTTGTTTAACTGTTAACTGCAGGAGAAAACTTCAACCACCAAACATGTATTGGTTGATAATGGGGGGGGATTTATTTACGCTAGACTCAGGAAGTGTGGTTGAAAATCATGAGAAACTTTATAATTGAAAGAGAAATTCAGTGTTAGAGATGTCCATTGAAACATGCACATCCATCTGAGAGTTCGTTCATGCATGCCCTTAAACTAACTGAGCACTTACATGACTATGGAATGTATTTCCATGTTTGCACTATGACATGACTATGGAATGTATTTCGCAGAAGTGTTTGTGGAGGAAATAAGAATTATGACTGCTCCCGAATAGACAGATAAGGTTTGTTTTTTTTCCCTTATTTGCTTGTCCCCCTCCTTTGAGATTTAAATGAAAATTTTGAAACCAATCAGAGAATGTGAAAAGCTTGTCATTCTCGAGTCCAGTCCTACTGATGAATCATGATAACTTTTGGATTATTTTTCTACTGCACTGTTTTTTTTTTTGTGTATTGTATTATAATAGCCATATCCATAATTCACATTATGTATCATGATTAGTTGTACGTTAGATAGGTCATCTTTAAAATATGGAACATAAAGAAAACTAATACATCAGGGATGAGAGTGGGTGGTCACCAAAAAAGCAGAAAACAAGATGGTGCCCGAAGCCGGGGGTCTGGGAGGGATACCCCCCCAGGAAAATTTTGAAAAATAAGGCCTTACAAACCACTTTTCCTGCAATCTGAGCTGTAGTAGATAAAAGTCTTTTTTTATATATATTTACATGAAAATGTGTTTCAAATCAATAGGAGTATTGTTTTTGAATTCAAAATAAAATCACATTCTACATTCAAGGGTATGGTTATAATTTATGATCAACAAAAATGACAAACTAAATTCACATTAAATAAAATTTCTTAGGGAGAAAAGGTCAGTCACCCTATGTCCTCATTAGTTGCATATGATTTCAAAGTCTTTTGAAATATTTAAGTTTTCAAAACTGTCAGCATTAATTCAGATTTACTGACCATCATATACATGTTCAGTGTATTAAATCAAACGAATACTAAGTTTATGGGATAATGTCTATGTACACTTTATACAATTATTTATAGTTCAGTCACTTCTCATTTTCATTTAATCATTTCGACTTCTTCAGCCTTTTGGCCAAAGACAAGAGCTTGTCAGTCCTCTCTTTTTATACCAGCATCGATTTCATGTACCTTTCGCTTCGTCTCGCTTGTCAATTGTATTCGGCATTTTGAGTAAAAAAGCCGATACGAAAGAGAAACGTATTTTTGAAGCGCAGCAACGATGAACATGTGCAAGTTTCGATAAAATAGCACAGATGCGGGTACTTTTGTAAGAACTGTTATGATTGGCTTTTGTTCTCTCCCACACTCTTGTAACAACTGTTATGATTGGCTATCATGCTGTCGCCAATTACATTGTAGATAACACGTATTCTACCGCGAGACTAAAGATGGCGAAAATGTAAACATGTAACATCATCGTACGCTTGAGTATCACGAAGGAACATACCCCAAGCCCCCTCAATGAAAACATCTCAACGGATTTGGCATAATATCGATTTTCGCTCAGAAAAAGCGGAAAACTCTCATCCCTGATACATGCATAGAGACATGAACTGTTGTGATGTCATGTTACCTACAGTTGTTTACAAAAATTTTCTACCACAATTTGACAACAGCCCTGGAAACGTGTTCATAAAATTCTTATGCCTTCAGTTGGCTGATTTTGTTCTAGTTAAACTGCCTTACACATGTGGCAGAAACCAATTTAAACTCATCTTTATGGGATTTAAGCACACAACGTTCTTGGTATGGAAACAGATACACTGAACTACCACTGCTATGTAAAATGAATAAAAATGGTCTGATGTGTGATGTGACTGGTGTTTGTAGTAGAGTTGGATGAAGTGTAATAGCCTCTCTGTCAGAATTTAATCTAGCCACATTTCATTAATCTACAATGTAGAAGCTCAGTGTCTGGGAGGCAGGCATGTGACCGAGTCCTGTCCTGATCAACAGCCAGTTGGATTTAAGAGTTCAACCAAGACAGACACAAAAGCACAAATACTGGTAGGGATGAAGTTCTTGGAATGGGAACAAATGTTTGAGAGAGAGGATGTTTAAAAAAAAAAAAAAAGTCAGGGTGTAATCAACACATGTTTAGCCCACAAGTCAGCATGTGTACAATATTATATATTCTCATTCCAGTTATTGGCTAATATTTTATGGTTTACTATATTACAAAACTGCATCTAAAAAAAAAAAGTTTTGCTACATTATTCCTCATTGGAGAAATCCCACAATGGGACAGTGGCTATATTTTGACGTTAAAGGAGGGTGGCTAGAAAGAAGTTTTGTAATAAACCAATAAAATACTTGCCAATAACCAGAATGAGAGGGGGGAAAATTATATATAAAATATACACTTATTTATTGGTGCTACTTTTGTGTTACCTCAGAATAAGGACAGGGTTTCCTCTAGAAAAACTGGAAAGCATAGCAGCCCAACCCAAGGCATTGAGAGCTGATTTGTACCAGTTCAACATGTTAGGGAAAAGGCTATATTTTACTGAATTCCCACCCTTTAAAAAAAAAAAAAAGGCAATACAACACCTGCTTGCATCTCACAAGCCATGTACTTTTCCAAAGGAGACTGCAGTTTATTTCACATCAAAGTGAATGGTGATGCAACATGGCACAAGTTGTCTAAAATACTGATCATTAAATTTTGGCAATAGTGTGGAAATCAAGATGACTGCAGTCAGTACAACCTCTGACACGATTTAAATTTATTTTATAGCAGCAGACTGTTTTACCTTCAAAAGCTGAAATATGCAGACACAGATTCTCAATTTACCCACAAAATGCATTTATTCTGCACACTGCTTGCCTGCACCCTCTCCCTGTGTGCACACCACTTACTGATTCACTGCTTCAGATGGGTTAAATGCAGAGGAGGAATTTAGTTGTGCTTGAGTTTACATTAGACAAGAAATCAATACATTTAAGGCTTTCTTAATTTGCCCATAAATGTTTATATTCCACTTGAAAAGTTGTTCAGGGAACCAGCTACCGGATTTGGGACACTACGACATTAGCTATTTAATATTTGGACTTCTAAATACACGAGATGCTAAAGGCTTACAAAAGTATTGATGCCTACCAATAGACAGGTTTCAGGCCAGAATGTTATGGGAAATTCCCAATCAAGAAAAAAAATACTTTCATGACAAAGGCAAGCTCAAACATGGACTTCTAACAGTAATAAACAAGCCAGAGCGAGCATATTTTATGGTGTTTAGATGAGTCTACATTAAATCAGTACAAAAACCATGCTGCAAGTCTCAAGCATTAAATTTAATGTGTCCAAAGCCCACATCCAGATACCTTGCAGTTGCCATGACATCACAAACGTGACCACAATGCTGGGACCTTTTCATTCTGTTCACTTTTGCTTTGTTAAACATAATCTAACAGATTTACCAAGGCAAAATCGGGAAAAATTCAAGGAGGATCCCTGCAACCCAGGATGCATTAAAATTCTGAACATGCACGTTTTTGTGCAGAAAAATCCATGATTTCTGCGTTAACGCAATCCCTGATAGATCTAAATTGTAAGTGTTGTGCCGACGGTTTGATGGGTAACGTTACCAAGTGTACTGGTCAATGAATTAAGCGTCGCAGGGCCACTACACTAGAACGCTTTAGGGGAAACCATGAGGGGTTAGGGCTCATGCAAAAGTAGCTTAAAAAAAAATCCCACCCATTATGACCCTGAGGGGGCTCTTTCAAATTTTTTTTTGTAGTGTGATGAACTTCTTCAGATAAGGATACTGTATTTGGCCAAGTTTTAGAGGTCGGTGTGTGTTGTAAACGTAATGCAGGCCACACTTCAGTTAGCGCCATCTCTACAGTGAAACATGGTGGTGGCAGCATCATGCACTTGAGACACTCCCCCCCAAAAAAACCTGGGTTTCTTGTCAAAATTGGAGCCAAAAAAAAAAAAAAAAAGTCAGAAGGGTTTTGTGCATGTGAATAACTCGTAGCAGCATACTCTTATGCAATGTTTTTCAGCATTTTTCCAGTGAAAAAAAGAATTTTCAAAAACAGTGCAATAAACTTTATTTGATTTGTCTTGGTAGTGCTCACATTTTAAACTATGAAAATGGATAAAGGTATTACATTCACTGAACAAAACATTTTAAAAGAAATACAGGCTCTCTTGATATTTTTAACAGAAAAGAGCAGATATGGCCAACGTTATGGAGTCATAAACAGACCCATTTTGCAAACGTAAACTGACATTTTACAAAACGTTCCTGTGTAATCTTCTGGGGATTGTAGCTGCATCCTTTCACCTGTGTTCTGTTTTTTTTTTTTTGGGGGGGGAAAGAAGTGTTTCAAACAGATGCTTCACAACTCAGAAGACCAAGTCAAAACACAAACTCTTACCCAACACTGACAAACCCTGCAGAACCAAAATGTAAAAGTTAAAAACATCCGTAAAAGACAGACATCCATCACATGTGCAATATTATAGAGGATACATCATAGAGGGAAAAAAAGATGATTAATACAATCATGATTGCTTTCACTTACTGATTGTTGATATTTTGTGCCCAAACAAGTCACATAAAACAATTCAAGTAAAACAAAAAACACACAAGGCATAGGAATGAATCAGATTTATTAAGTGTTCACCATCTTCCCCATGATGTAAACTGTAGTCAGGCCATAAAAACATTGTGTGCAACGTCTGCTTCTTTAGTTTTGCACTGATGCTATATTATAAAGCCAATGGATCTAACAAAAGCAGGTCTAAAATACTACCTAAATGTTATATTGTCTTATACCACAACGTTGTTGAATCCTTCAATTTGACTGGTGAGATAACAGCAGCTCTCACAGTATGGTTTCTATAGTAACAACTAATTCACATGGATGCAACAAACCTGATAAAGATTAATCTGTGTGTATGTTAATTGAGATGTCTGATTTGCATTTATGGAAGGAGTGTCCTGTCTCAGTGAATACATTTTCCTCCACAGGACAGTCCAAGACAGAGGACCTTGTGCTTTGAAATTTTTGGGAATGGTAACATGCTAGATTTTTTTGGCTTAATAACTTGAAAACAAGAGACACCAATAAGGTAAATGACTAATCGCTGTTAGGAACTAACTGTTTTTCAAACATTAAATATGTCATTATTAAATAAATAAGTTGTAATCATTGGGAAATTGCTGTGGTATAAAAGGAAAAGACATCAGGACATTGTTAGAAATAAAAATTCTGAGGTGGTAACAGTACTCCATTTATTATTATTATTATTTTTTTTTTATACCTTGCATGATGGGTGGCCATTTTGGAAAGCCCAAATGGAATTCTCAGTGTAATTGCACCATTTCACTTAAGAGCAAGCAAGCCTGATCTATTACTAACAAAATTATGCCAACTACCAATTATGCAAAAAAACAAACAAACCCAAGCCCCACTTCTCAAAGCTAAATGGTGGAGCTATACCAGCATTTTTTCCCCCTTCTCACATGAAGGACTTCTAGTACTTATCTACATTAGCTGTCTAGCTCCACTGCAAAAAGTCTTAAAAGAAGCAAACTTTGGACACAAGCCCCTGGCTGATTTAATATAGCCTTTCCTCATGACTGAGGCAAAAGCTTTTGGGTCAATCATAAACCGTCAGTGAAAGAACTCAGTCAGTCAGTCTCTCACAGCATACTGAGCTTACGCTCAGTATGCTATGATAATGACTTAACCCCCCAACAACAATGCAGAATTATGGCATGCTGCCTATGAAATTATGTGCACAATTTTAGGCTTTACCAAAAAAAAAAAAAAAACCCACCCACACACCATTTAGGGATGCACCAATCCATTTTTTATACAACACTGATAATAGATAATATCAGAAGCCTGATTCTCACCCGACACCAGATAGCAATCCATATAATGTCTTTCCATTTTTAAAAGAAAAGAGAGAAGAGGAGGAGAGAAAAAAAAAGTACTGTTGCTGTGGTCGAGAACATTGCATTTTGGTGTTTTGGTTCAAGAAGTGCTTTAAGACAATCTGTCTCCTCTGTGTTGTCAATCAGCATTCACTTAACACAAACCTATCATGCAAACTGATGTAAACTTACAGAAACATTCCTCAAGGTGTCAGTCTGTCAATTTACAGACAGACAATGACACAGGAGAGAGGAAGACCTGTACAACTACTCATTCAGCACAATGTACAAAATCATGTTCTTATCACACATCAGAACGGGGAGAAATGATCTTTTTGCCAGATTTCTTTGAGGACTTCAGATACTGCTGATCTAGGATTTTCACAAATGGCAGCCTCAATAGTTTATATAAACCATTTATTTAAAAAACAACCCCCCCCCCCAAAAAAAAAAAAAACCCAGTGCGCAGCAGTTCTGAGAGCAGAAATGCCTCGTCAATGAGCGAGAGCAGATGTGAACAGCCAGACTGGTTCAAGCCAACAGGAAGTCTACATTAACTCAAGTAACCACTCTTTACAACCATAAGCAGAAGAGCATCTCTGAAATCACATATCGAACCCTAAAGTGGATGAACAATAGACCACATTGGGTTCAGCCAAGATCAAGAATCTGAGGCTACAGTGCATACTGAAACAGACAGCTGCTTCCACAGGATTGGAGGATTACATGAATGAACAATGGTCAGTAAGTCTAGCTTGTATTAATGATGCATTCTGGCTGGCTTTGTTTTGCCCAATTAGCCTCACTTGCTATGATACAGCATTACATGACTTTGGAATTTGAAATCCTATCGATCAAAATGTCAGAAATGGTCTTTCTGAACTCTGGTGTCCATCACGAAAGTGTTGCGTAGCCCTATGCAAGATAATTCAGTCAAATGTTCCCAAAAATGGTCCAATACTAAGCCAGTGTTTCACACTAGCACTGGTCCATCAGTGATGCTTGGTATTGGATTAGTGCATCCCTAAAGAAAACATAAAAATGGCACCCACGTTGAATTTTATGCTTAGTAGTGTTAGTACCATTAAATCACATACACCTATATACTCATTCACACTTCATAAAAATAGACCTTTCCAAGAACAACCAACAAACACATCTGAATCTTCATTCCGCACATCTGTTCTGGCACCAAACAAGCATCTTTACCGTCTTTGCTAATTGGCCGTAGTTGACTTCTTCCTTCAGGCCATCCAGGAGAACACTTCCATACTACGCACTGAATTTCTCAGTGCCATGAGCAGGCTTCTGAAAGGTTATAAGGGGTCTTGTGATCTATGCAGAGGGACTTCAGGAAATGACCATGCTGAACATTGGAGATTAGGGAATTGTGCAGATTAGGGAGACGCTACAAGAATCATGATTGATCCACATATTAATTGAATCCTTGGTGAAGTACTGAACTGGGAGTAGTATGAGAAGCAGCAGCACCAACTAACCACCTTACCAGATCATTTCTTTCCATTTGAAAATATGTGGAGGATTACCATGCACATCTCCTGCAACAGTCCCGTTAAGGTCCACAGAGCGGTCTAGTCCGTGCCTGACAAATTAAGACTCCAGGCTGGTTGTTCAGTTCTGTGGTGTGATGTAGTAGTCCTGCGGGGTGGAGTAGTAGTTGTGGTTCTGGCTGGTCTGGATGCTTCCATAGGAGAGGAGAAGTGGAGCAGTGGAGGTATGGGGGGTGGTGAACGTGAAACTGCCTGTCTTCTGGAAGGAACCGTACCAACTTGCGCCTAGCTGAGATGTTGAAGACATTGTACTACTGCAGGAAAAATGACGAGAGGAGGAAAAAAAAGTTACGTTTTAGCAGGAGCTCATTATACATGACTTGACCATGATCTGTGAATTTCAAAGCTCTTTAAAATTATTTCAAGTGGGAGCAAATTAGAGCTGGACTAGTACATCAACAGACTGATACTGCAAGAAAACTATAAAGGATGTTTCTTTATATGGCTTTTAGATGATGTTTTCAGCCTCAGCTAAACATTGATTTGGCCGTGGTTCCATTTCAGTCTGCTACTCCTGCAACACACTGGCGAAAGTGAAATGTAATGCAATAAGGAATTACTATGGAGCCCCTTAAAAGGGACATGTGTAAAAATTTTTTGAAAGGTTAGGTTCAATAGAAAATTTCTGGTGTGCACGTTGTCTTGGTTGATTTACGATATCTTATGGTTCTTGCATACATCCCTCCATATGGCCATTCTCCTCTCAGAACAACTTCATATTTATGGAGTGCAGGCTTCTCTCAGGTAGATCGATAGATTGGGGGGGGGGGGGGACTGATGACACGTATGTGAGAGTGGGACATGACCTTTTATTGTGTAAATAATTGTGTATAAAAGGGCCATGTCCTACACACACTGTACACCATAGGTGCAAAAGAAGGCAACTAGACTTGCTTGAAATCCTTGAAGACGTTTCATCCCTCATCCAAAAGGCTTCTTCAGTTCTGTCTGACTAGAGAGCAGCTCCTAGTATTTATCCTCTAGTGGACCAAAAGCAACCCTCAGGATAGTCATTGAGGTCACATGGATCATTGACCTTCTCAGCCATCCTGTAGGTCTTAGGCCCTGTCCACACGGCAACGGACTCAGGTGAATCCGATAAAATTGTTTATCGTTTTGGCCTGGCGTCCACACGGCACCGGCATTTTGGGTGCCCCAAAATAAAATCTTTTGAGAACGGGTTCCAGAGTGGAAAGATCTGGCAACGGCACCATTGCGAAGTCGTCTGGATGAGTAGAACGGATTTGTTTACGATGACGTCACAACCACGTGCTTCACGCCAGGTAGAAGTGTAACGAACTCGATGCGAGTTGTCAACAAATCCTATAACTTGGTTCATGAAACACGCTTACAAAATATTTTCACTGTGAATATTTATTGTGTAATGGTGCAAAGTGAGAGAGAGAGAATAGCTCTTAGGGCAGAGTCAATCCCGCCAGAAAAAATAGGGAAAAAAAAAAAAAGGAGCGATCTCACCTCTTCAGATGTTGGTTTAAGTCCTACAATACATTCCTCAAAAAGGGCATAGAAGAACAAATTAATCCATCAACGTGTAGCATTCAATTTATTCCGGACCATTAAAGACACCGCCTTCCGCGTAGAATCATACGTCATCCTCGCCGCCATATTGGATGGGTCAAAGCGGAGAATAAAGATGCCTCATTCATGTGCTGCGTTTAACTGTACCAACAGGTTTGCCGTCCAAACGAGATCACATGGGATTACCTTTCACAGGTGAGACTGGAAAAAATACTTTTCATTGTATTTGGTCATTATAATGTAATTTTACAAACAGATTTTTCTGACTTTGTGGCTAATATGAAGTCTCGCGCATAATAGTTTATGTGCATGCATCCTTACTTCTATTGTTCTGGTGTCTCCGAAGGGACCGTCTTACAGCGCCCCTAGAGGTGTGGCATGTGTATTGCATCGTTTTCAGCAAGCGTTGCGTTGCCATATGTACCTGACATTTTACTGATCCGTTGCCCATGTGGACGCGATATTTTTTTTTAATAACATCTCGTTGCCGTTGTCGTGTGGATGTAGCCTTAAGGTCACTGGAGGCTGGGTGTAAACAGTGTTAGCAGCCTAAAGGGTCGTTAGCATGATCTGTACATCGTTGGCTCTCTCTGTCATCATGGGAGTCATTGGAGTCAGCTGAGTCTTGGTGTGGATGTGTATTCAGTTTTCTGGGAAGTGTGCCAAGGACTACATGGTTGGTGGCTGATAAGTGGTCTCTCAGATCACCTCCTCTGTTCAGTAATAGTCGCTCCAAGTTCTCCTGAGGGTTACTTTTGGTCCATTAGAGGATAAATACCTGAAACTCCCCACTAGTCAGACAGAACTGAAGCAGCCTTTCAGATGACAAGTGAAATGTCTTCAAGGATTTCAAACAAGTCCAGTTGCCTTCTTTAGCACCTACAGTTTACAATGACCTGGATGACTGAGAACCTTTGCAAACATATGGCACACTGTACAACAAAATAGAATTTAAAAAACCTCCCAAGAACAAGCTGACTATACAATAAAGTAACGATAATATATAGATTTAGGCACTGCCTAAAAGCAGCGCTCCCATCTGTTTCTGGGTTGTAGAATTTTCTTACATCATAGCCAGCCTCTTTTGTTTTATCTCTTTACCAGCTAACACTGGCCACTAGGCGGTGTGTATGACTGGTAATTACCAACACTGGTATGGTGGCAGGCACACAGAGGACTGAAACCATCAGAAAACTATGGGCTTCTTTATGTATCCACACACTGCCTATGGAGCTCCACTAAATAATAATAATAATCATCTCTCTCTCACACACTGGTGCTTTAAAGTTTGTGAACCCTTTAGAATTTTCTATATTTCTGCATAAATATGACCTAACATCATCAGATTTTCACACAAGTCCGAAACGTAGATAGAGAACCCACTTAAACAAATGAGACAAAAATATTATACTTGGTCATTTATTTATTGAGGAAAATGATCCAATATTACTTTTGCCACTCTCAGATCTGTATGTGAACCTTTGCTTTCAGTATCTAGTGTGACCCCCTTGTGCAGCAATAACTGCAACTAAATGTTTCCAGTAACTGATAAATAAAAGATAAATTAGATAAAACTTTATTGATCCCTTTGGGAGGGTTCCCTCAGGGAAATTAAGAATGTTGATCAGTCCTGCACACCGGCTTGGAGGAATTTTAGCCCATTCCTCCGTACAGAACAGCTTCAACTCTGAGATGTTGGTGGGTTTCCTCACATGAACTGCTCGCTTCAGGTCCTTCCACGACATTTTCATTGGATTAAGGTCAGGACTTTGACTTGGGCATTCCAAAACATTAACTTTATTCTTCTTTAACCATTCTTTGGTAGAACAACTTGTGTGCTTAGGGTTGTAGTCTTTAGTCTTGCTGCATGACCCACCTTCTCTTGAGATTCAGTTCATGGACAGATGTCCGGACATTTTCCTTTAGAATTCGCTGGTATGCAGCAAAACAGGCCTAAACCATGATACTACCACCACCATGCTTCACAGATGGGATAAGGTTCTTATGCAGGAATGCAGTGTTTTCCTTTCTCCAAACATAACGCTTCTCATTTAAACCAAAAAGTTCTATTTTGGTCTCATCCGCCCACAAAACATTTTTCCAATAGCCAATGTGAGAGAAGCCTTCAGTTGCTTAGAAGTTACCCTGGGGTCTTTTGTGACCTCACCGACTATTACATGCCTTGCTCTTGGAGTGATCTTTGCTGGTCGACCACTCCTGGGGAGGGTAGCAATGGTCTTGAATTTCCTCCATTTGTACAGAATCTGTCTGTCTGTGGATTGGTGGAGTCCAAGCTGTTTAGAGATGGTTTTGTAACCTTTTCCAGCCTGATGAGCATCGACAACACTTTTTCTGAGGTCCTTAGAAATCTCCTTTGCTCATGCCATGATACACTTCCACAAACATGTGTTGTGAAGATCAGACTTTGATAGATCCCTGTTCTTTAAATAAAACAGGGTGCTCACTCACACCTGATTGTCATTCCATTGATTGAAAACACCTGACTAATTTCACCTTCAAATTAACTGCTAATCTTAGAGGTTCACATACTTTTGCCACTCACAGATATGCAATATTGGATCATTTTCCTCAATAAATAAATAACCAAGTATAATATTTTTTGTCTCACTTGTTTAACTGGGTTCTCTTTATCTACTTTTAGGACTTGTGTGAAAATCTGATGTTTTAGGTCATATTTATGCAGAAATATATAAAATTCTAAAGGGTTCTACACATACACACACGTGCAGGTGAATGTGCATTAACAGTGCTAAAAACAAGAATCGTGATGAAAGAAAAGACAGTCCAAAAGTGGCAGTACTGAATAGAACACAGATGGATAGATAAATACTTTTCGTCCATACTAAATACTTTCAAAATTTTACAATATTTTTTTCCAAATTAGGGAAAAAAGTTGGCATATTGAAACTGAAATTTAAAAAAAAAAGGGGGGGGGGGGGGGGGTGAATAATCTTTGACCTGTATTGTACCTGTACAGATTTGCTCCCTTGCCCTTTCTCATCTCATCTCATCATCTCTAGCCACTTTATCCTGTTCTACAGGGTCGCAGGCAAGCTGGAGCCTATCCCAGCTGACTACGGGCAAAAGGCAGGGTACACCCTGGACAAGTTGCCAGGTCATCACAGGGCTGACACAGACAACCATTCACACTCACACCTACGGTCAATTTAGAGTCACCAGTTAACCTAACCTGCATGTCTTTGGACTGTGGGGGAAACCGGAGCACCCGGAGGAAACCCACGCGGACACGGGGAGAACATACAAACTCCGCACAGAAAGGCCCTTGCCGGCCACGGGGCTCGAACCCGGACCTTCTTGCTGTGAGGCGACAGCGCTAACCACTACACCACCGTGCCGCCCTCCCTTGCCCTTTATGCTTCAAATTTCCTCCAGATTCCTTCATATCCAAATCCCTTCCCATCTTTTGAGGAACATTTGTTCTTAAACATTTCAATAATTTCCTCACATATCTGTTGACAAACTGCAGATCCTCTTCCCATCTTTGCTCCTCAAACACTAGGCCTTTCCTGGATACCGATTTTGTTCCAAATCATAACAGGTGACTGTACTTGTCATCACCCATTTCAAAATCACATGTAATTGTTTTACCTCATTACTGCCCTAAACTGCCCATGTCCCAACTTTTTTTGGAATGTGCCGCAAGCCTGAAACACGAATGGATGTATATTAACAAATGAAATTAAGTAAATCTTGAAAATCACTGCTTTCTTTTTATTTCTATTTTTCATGCTGTCAACTTTTTCTGATTTGGGGGTGTATAAATAAAAAAGTTTCTATAATTTTGGACATCAACATATTTATATATAATATAAGCACACGAGGGCAAGTCAAAAAGTTCTAAGACAAATGAAAAAAATCTTTATGAAAATAAAGCTATTTCTCCATATATCCTCCATTTAAGTCTAAACACTTCTGCAAGCAATTTTTCCATCAGAGAATCCCTTCTTTGTATTGCTTTTTTAAAATTCCTTTTGAAATAACATCTGTCTTAGAACTTTTTAACTGACCCTCGTGTATAGAAACCCATACAACCCCCCCACCCCTATAATTCTTTAAACCTAAATGTTAGCGAATAACTGTACACATTGCAAGTATTTTCCTGCAGTCATTTTTATTCTGTTTTGTTTCATTTTAACTTTATGCCTGCTAACTTGAGTTCCTTTTTTTTTTTTTTTAACAGGATTAAAAAAAATCATGCCATGCACATGCTACACAGAAAAGTACTGGTTATCTGCTGCTTTGTAAATAACCTCAGTTATAACTGAATATGTTACTCATTTATCATTTCATGTGTTCTATGATCAGTGTGCACACACAAACCTTCCCCGTTCACCCCTGGAACTGATGCTTCTGGACAGGTCATCATCGCTATCATAGCGCCTTGGATTATCAAAGAAATACGCCCTGGAGTTGAAACTGTGACTGTGTATCATTCCACCTGGTGCCTGAGAAAATACACACAAACATCTGTTCAGTAGTGCTTCTCAGTGGATTTTTCCACTTGACTGACTCAAGACTGATGTGACTCAATCTCCTGTGGAGCCAAAAGCAGCAGATGAGTGTGAGTCATTATAGAGGAAACACCAGGTAGCACAATAAAGGGCCAGTCAGGGTCAGAATGAGAGGAGCTGGACATCTCACCAGGTTCTGATTAGGCCGCTGAACTCTGAAAAACACCACGAGGAGGGTGGTGGGGACAAACTCCCAGAAAAACAGGATGATCCCAAACACCATGTAGGCCTTCCCACCAATCTCTACATCAGCCTGCAAGTGCACGCACACAAAAAATAAATTAAATAAATAAATGAATTAAAAGACTTCCATATTTTTTATTTATATATATATATATATATATATATATATATATATATATATATATATATAAAAAAACAAAAAAACAAACCCCCCCCCCAGACTGAATGCAAAGGAGTAGAATTCATTACAAAAATAAGCAAGAAAATAAAACCGCAACGAAAGTTAGGATTAAAATATAATTTCCCTTTTGTTTGAAAAGGCAATCAGTGTTCCAATTCCCATATTTTAACAATTATTCACTGAACCGGATAATTGTTTTAGGATAAAACACAGGTGATTATTTAAATTAGTTAATTAAAAAAAACACCGATTTCAAAAGTAGCATGCAAATGTAATAGCGCTACGCAGACTTGTCACACTTATCTACGCAGACTCACATAAAATACTTTGTTTTGAAATTGATCAAATCAAATCACCACATTTCCACCTTACCTTTGAATAGTTTTAGACCAATCTTCAGTGCATCTTTATTGCTTTTGGGAACTGCATTTTCTTTTTCCTTTCTAATTCTTCCTCACTAATGGTGACAAAGTGATTGGGCGCCATTTTGCCAAGTCGCTTGAGGTGATTATTGAGAAATAGTCCAAATTTCTTGACCAACCAGTGCACACAATTTCCAATAAATATCACCTGCGTATTTATGCCAATTTCCAATATGCCCAGGATTTTTGCATACTGTCTGCATTTAGTGTACCATAAGTACTCCAGAGTGAATCTTTACAGTCTCTCAGAAACACAAGGCAACTCTAAGGTGTGGCTTTCATAAACGTTAACATTTTTAGATGTTAACATGTCAGTTACTATCAATATATCGTATGCATGCATGCATAATCTCTCTAAGCCTTTTTTTTTAACACTTCATCTCTTTTATACCCCACAATCTGCTTGATAAATCATTACTTCTAGTTCATGAATTTTCAGTAAAAGTCTGAAAGAGATCCTCTGTAACTTGGTGGAAAAGGAAAATATTCAGGAAACTTTTTTTTTAAAAATATAAATTTGAACACCACCTTATGAACATTGTAGAACTGCATTTCAAGAAATCCTGTGCTTTTAGCTTGAGTACTGTATACACCTAGGAATTGATCTGGTTGTTTATGCTGTGAAGAATGTAGGTGTTTTTATGGAGGATGGTCACATTTGAGATGGTTGAGGCACTTCCCCCCCATAGCGATGCATAATCGCTCAAGGCACTCGAAAGTTCTGAGAAAGGCATGATGTGGCCATCATAACCTCCGCTCCCGTCTGAACCACAAACTGCAGGCTAGTCTGGAATATTTCAGCCAAACCCATCAGGACAACACCAAATTTTAGCCTTGCCATTTGGAAAAAAACAACACTTCTAAACCGCTTTGTCGATAGTTCATTCACTTGATCCATCACTTGTCCCCCTCTGTTTTGAAATGCTTCATTTTTAATTTGATGAAATACATTTAGGCAAGCATTAATATAAGGGTTGTTTTACAATCAGGGTACAAAGTTTGCGTCACAGGGGTCCAAAATTCAAATTGATAAAAACTAGTACAAGAACCAGTTTGAAAGTGAAGGACAAGTTAAAGAACAGATTTCAGGTAATTTAAGATTTTTTGGGGGCTTTTTTTTTTTTTTTTCACCTTTATTGGATAGGACAGTGTAGAGACAGGAAATGAGCGGGAGAGGGATCGGGAAATGACCTCGGGCCGGAATCGAACCCGGGTCCCCGGATTTATGGTATGGCGCCTTATCCACCTGAGCCACGACGCCCCCAGATTTCAGGTAATTTTTTGACATGTGTATGGTAGTTTTGTGTAATCTGCTACAAGATGGGAGAAACAAATGAAGTGATTCTCGGAGAGGACATTTTTGACAATTCAGAATCCACTGCTTCCATAGTGCTTTTAAATACAAGGCTTTCCATAGTGCTTTTAAATACAAGCTTTGTGTTAGTCGTCTCTAATATTTATGTCCCAATATCTTGACCACATTTTAGGATGAAAATAATCATTTTAGATATGTTATTTTATATTGAAAAATTAGCTGTCTCGGAGAGGACTTTTTTTTGACACAATTACATACTAATTTGATCAAAATAGTCTGAAAACTTATTGGCATTCAACATTAAAACTTAACTATGTTTCCAATTATATGGAACCAAATATTTGTTTTATGGTATAAAGAATGATTTAAGTGCATCCCTTTTGGAGCTACCTGTGGTTTAAAAAAAAAAAAAAAGCACTTTTTCTAAATGACACGAGTAATTTTGCTAAATATGACATATTGCCATACATTCACCAAAAATAACGTTATCACCAAATTTTTTTTGCATGGTAAATAGAGCTATCACAGGGCTACAATAAACAACCAAGTTTATTTCGTCAAGCCTTTTGATATTGAAGATAAGTGTTAAATGTGATTTTTAGCTTGCATACCCTGATTGTAAAACAACCCATAATTAGGCACCCTGGCCAAACATCACGTACAGTATGTGAGCGGAAACACAGACACATTTACACTTTCACTCACGCATATAGGCAATTTTCTGGGATTCTTGAGTTCACCAAATAAAATTAACAAAAACACAATGCGATTGAATTTCCCATTCCCTCTCCTGCTTCCTTCTCAAAACAAACCTACCATCAGGACTTAAGCACAAGAAGGGCTTTGGGTACCCTTTCCCATCAGCATTATTTTTAAAATATACTTAATACAACCATGAACAAATTTCCCTGGTCAGTTCAGTGTTCGTGAATCAGTCATGTAGTCTGAACTATCCTCACGCCTTGCTAGCATTTGTGTTTGCTTTAGCTGAGCTGCCTTTGGCTGACTATTGTTCAAGTTCCTTTATTCATCTTCAGAACCTGCTTTACCAAAGGCAGGCTGCATGAGGGTCTGCTAAACAGAAATAGGTTTTGCTCAGCAAGAAAAGAAATTGCCAGTGATGGTACCTGGTCGGAGAAGCTGTACCAGCCGAAGCTGAATGGAGTGGCCCAGTCTTTGGGGCATACGGCCAATACAATGAGATTATAACATGCTCTTGATGTGTAGAGTAGGACAACTGCTGCTCCAGTGGCTGTGGCCTGACGCACGGATGTCCCCTGAAGCACACAAATGCACTCGGACCATTAGTCAACCAGCTAACGTGTTTGGTGTGCGTTTATGCATTTGTAATTCTCTTGTAAACTTTCATTTTAATGATTTCAGTGATCTGTATACAAATTATGTTTTTATACACCAAAATTGAAAAGTCTTGGGATGAGAAGATAATTGTGTGTATATTCAGTAGTATTTTATCATAGGAATTCACTATAATGGTTATCTATAGATATAATCTACAGTCAACAGTTCTATCATGCTAGTACTTGAAGGTAGACTGCCTTTCAGATTTTTCAAGTGTAGGTCATAAAAAGACTTTTCCCTGACACCCAGTTATTTTTGTTTAGTGGACCGAAAGCTACAGAATTCAATATCACAGACTTCCAATTTTATTTTATTTAAAAAAAAAAAGAATTTAGGGCCACGTGGCCCTAAATTCTCCACTATTTTTTCCTTGCTTTACTGTGACCCAATTCAAGATACTACGTCATGCGTTACATGGTGGGCTTTCCCCGTTCGCGCAAGGGATTGTGGGATACAAATTTGAAACAGGAGACAAAAAATGGAAGACGCGAATGTGTGAATGAAACTGGAAAGACCGACTACAGTAACGGAACGCGAAAAGATGTGTTGCGAAGGAAAGGAAATGCAGGACCAAAATAATAAATAACGGTCAGCGAGCACCTCGGTGTGATCAGCTGTTCGTTTAGCGACAGAATGATGCGTCAGTGCACGGTCAAGGTAAACCTGTAGATGGCAGTAATGCAACACTGGATGCCAGCTGCCATAAAAGCCTAAAGGTGAAGACGATGAAGACGACTAAGGTAAGCGTGCACATGCACACACGGACTTCATCCGTCTGCTTGACTGTGCGAAGCGAGCCATTTCATGCACATTATTTGCTAGGGAATCCTCAAATTAAATAACTTCCCAGCCACAGAATGGCCTGGGGTTTTATTTATTTATAGACACTACAAAAATAAACACAATGACCAAATTTCAGAGGGAACTAAAATGTACCGATTTTATGAAATCGAAAGGCCGTCTACTTTTAAAGAAATTAGCACCCTGACCAAAGGACTGTTTCACATTTTCTGTGAATGAGCCAAGCAAACAAAAAAAGAGAATTTACTCCCCCCCCCCCCGATATCTTACCATCTTACCTTAGACTCCAAATAAACGTTCGCAGAGGACATCTTGGCTAGTTTACAGATGCAAGTGGCGAGTGATATGGCACAAAGCACGAAGAGGCTGTCGTTGATTAGCACGCGAGCCAGAACTATGTGTTTTATATTGCTAGTATCCATGTTCTTATGGGTCAGCACCATCAGAGAGCATGTAATGTTCACCACCAAGAAGACGACACTGATGAACAAGAAGACCAACTTCAGGGGAGTCCTGTGCAAACACCGGGTCATAAAAAACATCATCAGTGCAGAGTATACGCCAATGATACAGCCATCAATAGAACCATTGTGAAGGAAAGATACCAAAAACAAATCCAATGTTGTGCTTAAATTTTACCACAATGTTTCTGCACATTTGCTGACATTAGCAATTAGTGTTACCACTTTGACTCATGAAATTTAGCTCGATGTAATACATGCTGCTTTGACAGTATATCCTCTTTCTACCTCGCTACGTTTATCTTGTCCCAGGCTTGTAATACAGGACTCTGACTCAAGTCCAACTTGTGTCCTAATTTTTAAGGACTCGTGACTTGACGAGCACTGATGACTTGGACTCAAATTAACTGCATTTGGACTCGTAAATTGGAGACGAGGACGGATTTATTCCCCCCCCCCCCCTTTTTTTGTAACATGCCATAATAATTTTGCATAAGATATTTATATCTACATTAAGTTTTATACTAATTTTGTGCAAGAGAATGCACATTCACTTGTTCATGCGTCACATCCAGGAACAAACTAGCGTTAATAGTGCTAAAATACCTGGAGAGAATGCCCCTAGGATTGTCCACTTTGCTTATACAGACTTCTCGTGGGGAGGTGGAATGCACGTGTTCCGTATGTTCATTGCTCTGTTGATAGCGGGGCATGCTGAGCGATGAATAGCTAGTGTTAACCCTCTCATGTTATTTGCCCTGTTGATAGAGGGACTTGCTGAGCAATGAACAAGCTTTTTATCTGTAGCCTATTAACTAAAATGGGGCAGTCAAGCAGTAACATTAGTCCAACACCGTAGCAGAGACTGTTTCACATAAAAGCAGCAACAGCCACCATCAAACGGTGCAATTGGAGTCTTGTTCTCAGCCCATGTTTACATTAGACCGTATCAGCGGATCATCAGATTAATGTTTTTAAAATGATTAGTGTGCACACAGCAACACCAATACACGATTTGCGTGCACATAGCAATGCCAATACACGGATACACTCGGCTCCGCAGGCATCCTGCGCTCCAAATCACTCCGCCCTGAACAGCGAGTGCCCTCTGGAGGGTGCGCACTCCGGCCCTGCACAGCTCACACAGCGCGCGAGTGAAGTGCACAAGCCATGATTCGGGACTGAGCCGCTGTGTGTGTGATCCCAGCGCATATCACTTACTACTTGCAAGTGGAAGGATGGCAAGCCTAAAGACAATCATAACTACACAATGGGCAGTATTTGCATCAGTATTTGCAGTATTTTCATACTTTTATACTCTTTAATGAAAGGTGATACAAGGCGGAAGTCCGTGCCGTTTTTCAGCAGTCGCGTCACATGACCAACGCCAGCGAATCAGGAAGGTGGAGGTCACAGTGACGTTGTCCAATGAGACGCCAGCTAGAGCTCAGCACAGCGTATCCGCGTATTCTGAATGTTTACACAGCACCGGCGCTGACACGATCTGGATTGAATACGTGGACGCTGGCATATTCCCGTTTCCCGGCGGTTTAATGTAAAAACGGACAGTGCATCCGCGAAGAAAACGAGACAGATACGGTCTAATGTAAACGTAGCCTCAGACTCAACTCTCATCAATAGTGGACTTGACTCGAAATTTCCTTTCATGACTTGGACTTGAACACTGGGGAAACAAGACTGGACTCAGGCCCCATCCACACGAGTACGCAGCCTCACCCAATACGCTGTCGTTTTGAAAAAAAATCTCCGTAAACAGTGTCGTTTCGATTCACTGGAAACAACCCAAAACGCTGTCGTACATATGCCAGGCCTGTATGTGGTGCTGTGACGCCGCCACACCAATACACTAAAACCGGAAGAGAAGCCATGGAGCATGCATATAAAGGTCACGCGCTGTTTACAAAACAAGCTCATAACACGAGAAGTTTTGTTGCTCCTCACAGTAATATAAAAACAGAAGGTTTTGTTGTAGCAGCCGTAATAGACCGAGTTGTTTCTGCAGTACGAGCACAAGCCTGTAGTTCGCCATTATGATGCATCTAGCGGCGGCGGCTGAGGTTAAAGGTTAGAGAGGCGGGGCTTATATGTCATCGTTTCTGAAAAAAATCCACTTCGCCGTCCAGACGACTCCGGGCTATCCGGCATTTTAGGATTTTCCCACTCTGGGACCCATTTTCAAAAAATACCGGTTTCACACCTCGAAAAAGCCAGCTCTGTCTGGATGCGAGGCCGAAACGATAAAGTATTTATGCGGATTCGACAAAAATGTACTCGTGTGGACAGGGCCTCAGACTCAAGGTTTCGTGACTACAACACTGCCATCTAAGCAACATGTATACCTTCTTTCTACCTTGCCAAGTTGATCATCTTGTCCTTTGATATAATTTTCAGGTCTGGACATTCTCAAGTTTGTTGCCAGAAAAGGGTACAAAAATAATGGCTACCTTAACCGTAACTCTCAGCCAGTATATAGGGATTTTTCAGGACTGAAGTCACGTGATCTAAGCTCTTATTTGTTCTGTGACAAACTAAGTATCCGTCAAGAATTCTCAAGCTGACTGCACATCACTATCCCCCTTTCTCTTGTCTGACTCTGCAAGCATCTCACAAAAGTGATTTCTTTATCTAGTAGTAGGGAGCCAAAGCAAATGAACTTGAATTTGATTGGTTGCCATTTAGAAGACATTTCTCCACTAATTCAAAGGTATTGATACCAAGTAGAAGTCTGCTTAGACAGGATTTGCAATTTAAGTCTCAAGAAACTTTTATTTGGAGAATAAAATATTTAATAATCAAAGGTGCTGTCAAATGTTAAAAATATTTTGTATACATCTTTTGTTCCAGTTGCATTCTTACAATACCATTAACTTATCATGATGTGAAAATCACTTCAACTGGAAAAATTCACAAAATGTGAATCGAAGCCATATTCATATACCTAATTGGTCCATTTAGTTTTTATCCAGGTGCCAGTCAGTCAGTCTACAGTCTCATGGCGTGTTTATCTATACACGTTTCATTTGTAGTCATTATCCCCTTCATCTTAATCCGTAACCAACAATTCAATACAAAATGTGATTTGCCCCTCGCTGGGACCAACATAAGACAACGGTCACTCATTTGACTTATGATTGACTGTTTTGTAGTCATCCAGGTCATTTTAAACGCAATACTTACTTGTATTTGTTGAGTTCCGGGGAATATTTCGCTTTGGCTTTACATATCGTCTGTTGGAAGGGAGAGAGAGAGAGAGAGAGAGAGAGAGAGAGAGAGAGAGAGAGAGAGAGAGAGATCTGGATTAGCATGATGAAAGACAATGCTCAGGGTAGGTTTAAGTTGGTTTTTCTAAGGCCACATCAGAGCAGGCTAACCAAGACCATGCAACCAACCAACCAACCAACCAACCACTTATTGTACAGAAGGTGTTTCATTTTCTATAACAGTAGCTCAAAAAGTAGTTCTGGCTGCAAAGCAAATATCACAGGTTTATATTAAAGTGCCTGCTCATTATTAACATGCCAATACATTATCGTTTCTATAGTAAATTATATTGGGACTTTTGGCAGACATTTCACATACATTTATTAATCAATGTACAATAACTATTGATATGGTGAAATTTTTTGTAAGCCGTTTATGCAGTATTCGTGGAAGAAGTCTCCAGTGTTCACGCTTTCTAGTAGCTAAAACAGTTCCTTTACACTTTCTCAGTCAGGAAAGTCTTCAAAACTGGGCATTGCAGGTTCAAGAATATGAAACTTCCAGGAGAGGGTGAAAAAAGAGAAGCTAGTGAGGGAACACTTGTTTATAGGTGCTATAACCCAAGTGATAAGAACCAACTTGTTTTGTGGATGTTCAACATCAAATGTCACTTGAATCAGTTTAATTTTTATATATAAAAAAAAGACCTGGCGACTTGTCCAGAGTGTACCTCGCCTTTCGCCAGTAGTCAGCTGGGATAGGCTCCAGCTTGCCTGCGACCCTGTAGAACAGGATAAAGCGGCTAGAGATATAGTTAGTATGTATGTATGTATGTATGTATGTATGTATGTATGCATGCATGCATTAAATAGTCAGGGATAACACAAAGCCCACAGGCTTATTTCCACTGTGGTCCCTATAGAACAGGAGACAAGGGCAAGTAGCAGTAGACCACACGTCACAGAAACAGAATTACAGTTACATAATACATAAATACAAATTGCCAAATGCCCAAGATTGGTGTCTAAGCCATTTTTTCAAGTCCTGTTTAAAACTGCCTATGCTTCTAACTGATTTGAGTGAATCAGGTAACTTGTTCCAAAGGGTAGTTCCAACATAAAGAAAAGACTCTTTACCCAAATTCATCTTAACTCTGGGTGGTACAAAATCTGTTAAGCTTCTCCTAGTGGAATAGCGGTGAACTTCATTTACTCTATTAAAATAATTTCTAAAATAATTAGATTAGATTCACTTTATTCATCCCACATCTGGGAAATTCACGTGTTACAGTAGCAAGAAAATGTCAAACAGATAAATAAAACTGAAATAAAAATTAGACAAACGAAGGATTAAATACAGAGGGTTATTTGCATTATCTACCGTGAAAAGTATAAATATATAAAACTCGTGTACAGAATGGATCAATTTCAACCAACGGACTACACGGCTCATTTTATTTATATATATATATATATATATATATATATATATATATATATATATATATATATATTATATATACACACACACACACACACACATACATACACACACCCTGTACTTTAAGAAAATGCTGGAGTATGAGGAATAAAAGACTTTGGGATAGGAAATTAAATCAGCAGTAACTTTCACGTTGGACTGAAACATTACCATATACAGTGGTGCTTGAAAGTTTGTGAACCCTTTAGAATTTTCTACATTTCTGAATAAATCAGACCTAAAACATCAGATTTTCACACAAGTCCTAAAAGTAGATAAAGAGAACCCAGTTAAACAAATGTGACAAAATTATTATACTTGGTCATTTATTTATTGAGGAAAATGATCCATTACATATCTGAGTGGCAAAAGTATGTGAACCTTTGCTTTCAGCATCTGGTGTGACCCCCTTGTGCGGCAATAGCTGCAACTAAACGTTTCCGGTAACTGTTGATCAGTCCTACACACCGGCTTGGAGGAATTTTAGCCCATTCCTCCGTACAGAACAACTTCAACTCTGGGATGTTGGTGGGTTTCCTCACATGAACTGCTCACTTCAGGTCCTTCCACAACATTTCCATTGGATTAAGGTCAGGACTTTGACTTGGCCATTCCAAAACATTAACTTTATTCTTCTTTAGCCATTCTTTGGTAGAACGACTTGTGTGCTTAGGGTCGTTGTCTTGCTGCATGACCCACCTCCTCTTGAGATTCAGTTCATGAACAGATGTCCTGACATTTTCCTTTAGAATTCGCCAGCATCATTCAGAATTCATTGTTCCATCAATGATGGCAAGCCGTCCTGGCCCAGATGCAGCAAAACAGGCCCAAACCATGATACTACCACCACCATGTTTCACAGATGGGATAAGGTTCTTATGCTGGAATGCAACATTTTCCTTTCTCCAAACATAACGCTTCTCATTTAAACCAAAAAGTTCCATTTTGGTCTCATCCCTCCACAAAACATTTTTCAAATAGCCTTTTGGTTCGTCCACATGATCTTTAGCAAACTGCAGACGAGCAGCAATGTTCTTTTTGAAGAGCAGTGGCTCTCTCCTTGCAACCCTGCCATGCACACCATTGTTGTTCAGTGTTCTCCTGATGGTGGACTCGAACATTAACATTAGCCAATGTGAGAGAGGCCTTCAGTTGCTTAGAAGTTACCCTGGGGTCCTTTGTGACCTTGCCGACTATTACACACCTTGCTCTTGGAGTGATCTTTGTTGGTTGACCACTCCTGGGGAGGGTAACAATGGTCTTGAATTTCCTCCATTTTTACACAATCTGTCTGACTGTGGACTGGTGGAGTCCAAACTCTCTAGAGATGGTTTTGTAACCTTTTCCAGCCTGATGAGCATCAACAACACTTTTTCTGAGGTCCTCAGAAATCCCCTTTGTTTGTGCCATGATGCACTTCCACAAACATGTGTTGTGAAGATCAGACTTTGATAGATACCTGTGCTTTAAATAAAACGGTGCCCACTCACACCTGATTGTCAACCCATTGATTGAAAACACCTGACTAATTTCACCTTCAAATTAACTGCTAATCCTAGAGGTTCACATACTTTTGCCACTCATATAATATTGGATTATTTTCCTCAATAAATAAATGGCCAAGTATAATATTTTTGTCTCATTTGTTTAACTGGGTTCTCTTTATCTACTTTTAGGACTTGCGTGAAAATCTGATGTTTTAGGTCATATTTATGCAGAAATATAGAAAATTCTAAAGGGTTCACAAACTTTCAAGCACCACTGTACCAATATAGTAAGGCCCCATCCCAATGTGGCATGGTGACATAGCTTACAGCAGGTTATGGTTGCTGAACTGAATTGGAGTAGTTTTGAGGGCACTGCTGGCCTGTGGAAGGTGCTGCTCTCATTTCTTGAAGCATAGCGCAGTCTCAGAACAGGCCTAATTAACTTAATCCAGAGCCAAGGCCAGACAGCAGCCGAACAGGCTAAACCGACTGTCTGCTAGCTGTACAGAGTCGTCACTCAGGTTCCACCATATCGAGACTGTCTGTTGCCCAAGCTTAAAAAAAAAAAAAAAAAAAAGTGTGACCGGAAAGAAAAAAAAAAAAAACCCAAAAAACAAAACTCCACAGTTTGCTCAAATAAACTGAGACCATACTGACTGTACATCCACTGCCAGCAACTTTGATCTAAAGATAGGACTATTATTAGACCTCGTTTATCTAAAGCACTAATTGTTAATGAAATTACTACTGATCAGGTAATGTACAAGTTTAATGTACTGTGTAACAGAAACAGGGATTAAACCAAAGGAGTATGTAGCTTTAAATAAAAATATTGGATATAGTTACACACACACACACACACACACACACACACACACACCTCAAACAACTAGAATATCGTGAAAGTCCAATATTTTCCATCAGTCATTTAAGAAAGTGAAAATTCTAGATTCCTTACACAAACATTTCAAGCCTTTTTCCATTTTATTTTGAGAATTAAAATAAAGGTTTTCTCCTTGCTGAGAGGTGGGTGGAGAAAGTTGTAGAGATTAATCGTGTCTCTGACAGAATCTGTACAATCAAGATCAACGTTGGTGTATCAATACTCACTGTTCTCTCCGTGTATGCCCCACAATCTGGTCTCGATGAAAGAACTAAAGATGCCTTTTACGATCTGCTTCAATGTACTGTTTCAAAGATTGCTGACCCAGAGTGCTTATTTGTCTGTGGTGACTTTAATGGTCACATTGGAAGTGAGTCCTCTGCATATGATGGTGTAGATGGTGGGTTTGGCTACGGTGAACGCAACATCGAGGGGGAGAGGATTCTTGAACTCTCTGTAGCCAATGACCGTCATCTGCAACTCCTTTTTTCAGAAAAGGAAAAGCCACCTTGTTACTTACCAAATCGGGAGGTGCCTCAACTCAGGTCGATTATATTTTAACTAAAAACGTGATTTCAAATCAGTTCGTAACGTGAAAGTCCTGCCTAACGAGGAATGTGCTTCCCAGCACAAGCTGCTTATTTGTGATCAGTCTTATTTTCCAGAAGCAACGGAAACAATCCTTTACTCCCAAGCTTCATGTGTGGAAGCTGAAAGATCCTGTGGTGAAAAGAGAATTCCTGAGTGAGGTGAAGTTGGAAGTTAACAAAAGTCCCTATCCCTCTTCAGTGGATGGTCAATGGCAACTATTGAGAGACAACCTCCTGAAAGTCAGTGACAATCTGTGGGTACACTAAAAAAGGCAATTGGAAAAAAGAAACCTGGTGGTGGGATGACTGTCAGTTCTGCCACTGAAGAGAAAAGGTGCAGGTGGAAAGCCTGGAAGAAGGGTGGCAGTAAAGAAGATTATCTGCAAGCTCAACATATAGCTAAAAAAGCAGTTTACATGGGGGGGGGGGGGGGGGGGGGGGGGGGGACCTGAGGTGGGCAGTTTTGCAAATATAGAGAAAGGTGAAGCTATCTTTCGAATTGCGAAGCAGATGAAGGTAAATAAGGATGTGGTGGGTGAGTGCTGTGTCAGGGATGATTGCAGAAACCTCACACTCAGTACTGAGGCAAAAGTGAAGGCTTGGAAAGATTATGAGTGATCATTAAATGTGGAGTTCCCTTGGTCGGTTGATGACCTTCCAACAGCAGAACCAGTACTTGGTCCCCCCATCCTCATTCCCACTGAAATGATGGCAGAGGCAATCAATAAGATGAAGCAAAGGAAAGCTCCTGGTCCCTCTGGCATTGTGACCGAAATGTTAAAAGCCTCGGCCGAAGTCAGTTGCCCACTTCTTTGTGACCTTGCAAATGCCATAATCACTGAGAAAGTAATTCCAGATGATTGGAACATGAATCATATAATCAATCTGTATAAGGGCAAAGGTGATGCTTTGGATGGAGGAAGTTACTGAGGGCTAAAGCTAACAGAGCACTGTCTTAAGGTAGTTGAGAGGGTGCTGGAGAAGATCATTCATTCACTGGTGGAAATGGAGGAAATGCAGTTTGGTTTCGTACCTGGCAAGGGCATACATGTCAACCTTTGGTCAATCAAACCTGTATAACCAACCTCCAAAATCCGTATTTTCCTTATAAAATCCGTATAAGATGCAAATTAAAATAATTTACCTAAAATTTGAATGATAATTAACAATGATATATCCAAGTTACTTTTTATTCAATATTAATAACAAACCTTCAGAATGAATACAAAGCTCCAATGTTTGACAAAAACACAAAGTGTTATCAGTGTAGTTACAAAGGAAATACTTCGTTGTTTGGAGACAGGTTTCACCGAGCGGCTATTATGCGCGGGACTTCATATTAGCCACAAAGTCAGAAAAATCTGTTCGTAAAATTACGCTATAATGACCAAATACAATGAAAAGTATTTTTCCAGTCTCACCTGTGAAAGGTAATCCCATGTGATCTCGTTTGGATGGTAAACCTGTTGGTACAGTTAAACGCAGCACATGAATGAGGCATCTTTATTCTCAGAATCACCACTTTGCCACATCCAATTTGGCGGCGAGGATGACATATGATTCTACGCAGAAGGCGGCGTCTATGTTTATGTCTATGACTTCCAGGTTGGTGGGATTCTCGCAATGCGGTGTGCGCATGATCAAAAGTGGAACGAAGTCTCGCTACCACAAGATAATGCGCGATTTCATAAGACTCTTTACTGGCTGTCGTGGGAATTGATTATAGCTCTAAATAAATATTGAAGTTTTTTTAAAGAATCCGTATAACTTTATTTATACGCCCGTATATTACGTTTATTGAATCAAATCCGTATAAAATACGGACATTCCATATAGGTTGACATGTATGCAAGGGTACCAACGATGCTATTTTCATCTTGCGTCAGCTGCAAGAAAAACATCTGGAGAAAAGCAAGAACCTGCATCTTGCCTTTGTTGATCTAGAAAAAGCTTTCAATCGTGTCCCTCGTGAGGTACTATGGTGGGCGATGAGGAGACTGGGTATACCAGAATGGCTAATTTGTACTATGAAAGCTATGTACTCAAAAGCGATGAGTAGGGTCAGGGTTGGCAACTCCTTCAGTGACAGTTTTGATGTCCAAGTCAGGGTCCACCAGGGCTCAGTATTGAGTCCTCTGTTGTCCATCATTGTTCTTGAGGCCTTGTCTTGTGATTTTTGTTCTGGGTGCCCTTGGGAGCTGCTGTACACTGACAACCTTGTACTTGCATCGGATTCCTTAGTGGGACTAGAGCAGAAATTGAGTTCTTGGAAAGCTGGAATGGAGTCAAGAGGCCTCAGTGTTAACATGCAGAAGACTAAGATCATGATCTCCGGACCAAACCTGGAAACACTGAAGGACTCTGGTGAACATCCTTCTGGGTGTGTGCAGGAACCCATCCCATCGATGGCAGACCACTTGACTCCTAGACAGCCGATGACCATCAGCTTGCAGTTGTCGATTCTTTTTGCTATCTAGGAGATAGCATATCTGCGGGTGGTGGCTGTGAGGCTGCCATAATAACCAGGGTCAGAGCTGCCTTGGGAATGTTCAGGGAGCTGATGCTGATACTCCGCGCTAAGAGTCTGTTCCTGCACACCTGTAGCAAAGTCTAAGATAGCTGTGTTGGGGGGCCTTGCTTTATGCTTGTGAAAGCTGGCCCTTGAAAAGATCTGACCTGGCACGTCTCCAGAGGAATGAGAGGGCCATGCTCCGTTGGATGTGTGCTATCAAGCCTACAAATAACATCAGTACACATGACCTCCGCCTGAGGCTAAACATAAAAGATCTTGATCTAGTCCTCAGGCAGAACCGTCTTAGATGGTTTGGCCATGTCCAGCGGAGTGTCTTGGACCAAGAAGATTGGTTCCCTCCAGGTGCATGGACGCAAGACACGCGGAAGGCCACGAAAGAGCTGGCAAGAGGTGTTGCGAGAAGATCTTAAGTTATCTGGACTAGATACCAGAGATCAGGGCTCAAAATTAACTTTTTTTCTTTGTGTCCCCCAGTGGTCCCGAATTCTGTGTTGTATTGTCCCGAATGGAAGCAATAGTGTCCCCATTTTTTTCCTCTCTGAAATAACCAGTGGTTAATATTATCATACGAAGTTACTATTATATTTATAACTATGCGATTTTGAACCCTTTATATCATTTTTACAATAAGTCACAAGACACAAGCGACACATGTCCTATACATCATCTACTTCAAAATTACAGTTATTGCATTTTCAGTTTATTAAACTTTGGCGATCTCACTGTATGAATAGATACCCGTTTATTTAAAGGGGCCAACTAGCTCATTCAGAAAATGTTTCAACTCCCTACATCTGCAGTACACTTTAGTTGAAAATAAGACCCCTTTTATGTTCATTTCATCTACTTATACCTTGAATATCTGTTGGCACTTATAAGGCCAACTTATAATTTTCACCATTACCGTTATCCATTATGAACTTTCCGTTATCCATTTTTATGAACTTTCCGTTATCCATTTTTATGAACTTTCCGTTATCCATTTTTATGAACTTTCGCTGCCGAAACGTGGGTGCAAATGTTAGCAACATCAACATAGTGCCAGGTCCTAGCCTAGTTGTGCTGCTGACTGACTAAACTTTCTGAACTAGAAAGACACCAAGAAAACTCACTGTTGAACGGTATCTTCCGTAAATATCATCCACATCATTCCTGTTGTATTTTATAACGTGTCTAACAGTGTTCATTAAGTTCATTCAGTTGCTAGCGTTGCCTGCAGACCAGGCGATGACACTTTGGATCCTGAAGGTCCCAGAGACGTTATGTCTGGGCTTTCAGTTTCTTCCCCGCGGTCGGTCCGCTTCAACCACTTAAGCATTTTTGTTCTGGCAAGAGTCGGCGCAGCGTGTGCGGTAGCAATTCCATTCCAAGTCCATATAATGCGGACACCGGCCGAAGATTCTAGAACAGAATGCGCTGCTCTGTAGCCTACGGATACAGGTGCATCGAAAGTGTAGCTACTATGTATTTTTCGCTGTTAACGTTTTAAAACTAAAATTGACAAATTAGGTGAATGTCTACGTATGGTGTTACGGCTTTGTAAATAATATTAATGTAGAACTTTTTTTCTAGATCTATTTTTTTCCATTGTCCCGGGATTGTCCCAGATATGATAATTTTGTGTCTCGATGACATTTTTTATGGTCCCCGGGACATCGGGACACCGTTAGTTTTGAGCGCTGCCAGAGATGCTGCGAATCACAATTTGTGGAAGGAAATAAATACCATGTGCCGTCAAACCCACAGTGGGGGAAACATTGACGCAAATGGAGTGAGTGAATTATGGCCTATAGTGCAAAAAAGTCAAAAAGAGAATTTCATTTCGAGTGAGTAAAACAGTATAAATACCGTGCATCTCTTGGTCCAATTCAGTACACACAACCATAGTCATGGAGAAGACTGCTGACTTGACAGTTGTCCAGAAGACAATCAAGTCATCGATGCCCTCCACAAGGAGGGTAAGCCACAGGAGGTCACTGCTGGAAAGGCTGCCTGGAAAAGGTGCACAAGTTACAGGGATGACTGCAGCCTTGAGAGGATTGTCAAGATGGGTCAATTCAAGAACTTGGGAGAGCTTCACAAGGAGTGGACTGAGGCTGGTGTCTGTGCATCAAGAGCCAACAAGTACAGGCATCTTCAGGAAAGGGGCTACAACTGTCGTATTCCTAATAATCAAGCCCCTCCTGAACCAGAGACATCTGAAGCATCTTACCTGGGCTAAGGAGAGAAAGAACTGGACTGTTGGTCTGTAGTCCAAAATCCTCTTTTCAGATGAAAGTAAATTTTGCATTACATTTGGAAATCAAGGTCTGAGAGTCTGGAGGGAGAGTGGAGAGGCACAGAATCCAAGGTGTTTGAAGCCCAGTGTGAAGTTTCTGCAGTCTGTGATGATTTGGGGTGCCATGTCATCTGCTGATGTTGGTTTATTGTGTTTTATCAAGTCCAAAGTCAAAGAAGCCATCTACCAGGATATTTTAGAGCACTTCATGCTTCCATCTGCTGGCAAGCTTTATGAAGAGGCTGATTTCCTTTTCCAGCAAGACTTAGAACCTGCTCACAGTGCCAAAACTACTCCCAAGTGGTTTGCTGACCATATGGTGCTTCACTAGCCAGCCAACTTGCCGGACCTGAACCCCAGAGAGAATCTATAGGCTACTGTCAAGAGGAAGAAGAGAACGCCTGCCCCCCCCAAAAAAAAAGACTAGCTGAAGGCAGCCATCAAAGCATCCTGGGCTTCAAGAACACCTCAGCAGTGCCACAGGCTGATCGCCTCCATGCCATATTGATGCAATAATTCATGGTAAAGGAGCCCCAACCAAGTATTGAGTGTATAAATGAACATACTTTTCAGAAGTTGGACATTTCTGTATGGTCAATACTTTGAGCTGAAATATTAAAATAATTTGTGATACTGGATTTCTGATTTTCATGAGCAGTAAGCCATAAATCATCAAAATTAAAACAAAACAAAAAAGGGATTGAAATATTTCACTTTGTGTGTGATTAATATAGAATATAAAAATTTAATTTGAAGAGGTAAACTATGAAAAAATTTTTCTTCATATTCTAATTGTTTGAGACGCACTTGTACACCAGCCTTATCAACTTGGCAGTGTTATTTATAATGAAATTTCAGTGTTGCACAAAAACCTGGTTATAAATTCAATGCATTTGAAGAAGCTCCTTTTATGAACATATGTAGCCACAACCCCCCCCACACACACTTACTTCCCGGTCAATTCTACTCATTTTTTACAGACCCCTGGGGCCATATTCTGAATTTCATCTCAAAACTTGGTTGTTTCATTAGACAAAGTCTTATTTGTTGGAGATTTTAATATTCACTTTGATAACCCAGAAGACCCTCTGAAAACCGCATACATGTCCAAAATTTACAACCCCAATTCCAGAAATTTGGAACACTAAAATATACATAAACGGAATAAGAATTTGCAAAATCATGGAAACCCTATATTTCATTGAAAAATGGTACAAAGACAACATATCAAAGTGTTTAAACTGAGAAATTTAATTGTTTTTTGAAAAATATATGCTCATTTTGAATTTGGCATCAGCAGCACATTTAAAAAAAAAAAAAAAAAAAAAGTTGGGACAGGGACCTGCTTACCACTGTGTTGTCAACACCCTATAAACGTTTGGGAACTGAGGAGACCAATTGCTGTAGTTTTGAAAGAGACATGTTCTCCCATTCTTGCCTGATCTATAATTTCAGTTGCTCAACAATTTAAAGTCTCCTTTGTTGTATTTTGTGCTTCATAATGCACCAAATGTTTTAAAATGGGAGACCAGTCTGGACTGCAGGCGGGCCAGTTTAGCACCAGGACTCTTACTACAGAGCCATGCAGTTTTAATACGCGCAGAAAGTGGTTTGGAAAGACCATGGTCTTGCTAAAATAAGGCAGGCCTTCCCTGAAAGATTTTGTCTGGATGGCAGCATATTGCTCTGAAACAAACACACACAATTCAGCATAAATGATACCTTCCCCGATGTACTGGTCCAATCAAGTTTTTCACTGATTAGAAAACACTACTATGGACCTATAAAAACACTGAATGGTCTTGCATCACAGTACCTGAGTGAACTTCTGGTCCTTTAGGACTCACCACACCTATTTCAATCAAAAGGTGCAGGCCAATTGTTGGTACCTCAAATCATCAGGGGGCAGACCCTTTCCTTACAAGCCCAACAGTTCTGGAACAGCCTTCCAAGTAGTGTTTTGGACTCAGGCACAGTCTCAGTGTTTAAGTCAAGGCTGAAAACATCTTTAGTCAAGTCTTGTTAATAGCTTTTTATTAGGTAAAGGAGCAGATCTGGAAGGTCCTCAGGGATTCTCTGCTATCAAATTAGTCTTGCCAGAGTCCCTGCTTGCACTCAGGGCACAATGGACACTGTTCTTAACCATTAGGTGACAAGGGCAAACTTAATGTGTTTCTTTCTGTCCCTAGTTACACATGACAATCCTGAGATACTAGTAATGCTGACCTCTCTTGCTCTCCAGACCTGCCTGATCCATCTTGATGCCTTACTTCTAGCTGGAGTTCTCATCACCTCGCTCCTGTTGAGGATGGCCCCATATGTACAGCCCCGATCCATCCTGACTCTTTACTTCTAGCTGGGGTTTCTCATTGCTTTGGCCCTGTGGAGGATGGCCCCATATGAATGGCATAATGATGCACTTAGAAGATAGCTCTGGACACTTAATAGAAAGTTTTGCTACAGTGGCTTAGGACTGCAGTTGTCATGAACAGTTTCGCACTCGAATCTCCATCAGTGAACAGTGCACTTTCTGACCAGATAGGAGACACCTTATAGAAGGAAGTTATTTATAAATCCTGCTATTTAAATCACCCAAATGAGGAGGGGGTTCCCTTTTAAGTCTGGTTCCTCTGCGTTTCTTCCTCATAAGGTCTTGGGGTTTTTCCTTGCCACAATCACCTCATTAGGGACAAGTTTATACATTCATATGTTTAAAATCTAACTTTCTGTAAAGCTACTTTGTGACAATGTCTATTGTTAAATGCACTATACAAATAAATTGACAACGCAAAAGCACACTGCTAGTTATCTTCCTATAGATAGTTTTTCACATGGCGTCAGAGTCAGGGATTCCTTGGTGGTGGCCATCTTGTAGGGCAAGCTTACCGTACGGGTCACTGAGCACACATTGTAACGCGCGAGTTACATTTATATATCTCATCTCATTATCTCTAGCCGCTTTATCCTTCTACAGGGTCGCAGGCAAGCTGGAGCCTATCCCAGCTGACTACGGGCGAAAGGCGGGGTACACCCTGGACAAGTCGCCAGGTCATCACAGGGCTGACACAGACACCCATTCACACTCACATTCACACCTACGGTCAATTTAGAGTCACCAGTTAACCTAACCTGCATGTCTTGGGACTGTGGGGGAAACCGGAGCACCCGGAGGAAACCCACGCGGACATGGGGAGAACATGCAAACTCCACACAGAAAGGCCCTCGCCGGCCCTGGGGCTCGAACCCAGGACCTTCTTGCTGTGAGGCGACAGCGCTAACCACTACACCACCGTGCCGCCCACATTTATATATTATTTACATTTATAGTTACATTATCACTATTTAAAGCTAGCAATGGTGCACACCTGTTGTATTCACAGCTGTCATAATAGGTCAGATGATGACGTCAAGTGGAGCTTTTATGGAATTCCCACTGTACGGGAGCACGAAGGCGAGCAAACAAAGAAACTCCGCATACAAAGGAGAAATCTATGGCTTGCGAGAATCAACCACAAGGATTTTCAGCCTTCCAAACACAGCAAAGTCTGTGCCGATCATTTTATAAGTGGCAAGTTGTTTAAATAAACAATTGTGTAACAAGCCTACATAGCAGTTAATTATATTACAAAGTTTATACTGACATGGTACTGTAATACCACTAATGGATGTAAAATTTGTCTTAAATCAACTCGATATTATACACACATTTATATGCAGTGTTGAGAGCTCTAAAACTCCAATGTGTACATACCTTGGCTGTAATTAGGACATGACTGTCACTTGTTTTTGGTGGACTTCACGGACCCAGCCACAGACAAAATAATTGTATGACTCCAGCGAGGTATGCTTTGAGGTCATCAAGTGTGTAGGTGCTTTTAGTATTCACAAAATAGTTCACAATATCAGGGTACGATATGGATGGCAGCCCTGCATGGTCACTTGAAAATGCTTCTTTGTCCACTTCGTAGGGGTCAATTCCCCCAATCAAGGCCAGTTTGGCTGCATACCGTTGTCGTGAGATGTCGTCCAATGTATCCATATACTTCCGTTTGCTTGATTTTGCCGACATTGATCTTTATTTTAGAAAACTGACTATATAACTTAATAAATTCGTCCGAGATAACGTAGCCGGTAGTGGCGATGGTCCGTTTTGTTTGCCCTGCAAGATGGCGGCTGGGGGGGCGTTCCCCGGAATGCCGCGACGTCAGTGAAAACTATATCAGCATGCCCTTGAGTGTTGGTTATTTAATAGCTAAAGTTTAAATTGTTTACTTTCAAAATGGCCAATTTGGTACCCATAACAAGGGACCAAAGTCATTAAGAGCAATAAAGCTTGATTGTCTAAATTGTTCATCAATATCATATCATAAAATGCTGATAATTGTTTGGTCCACAAACAGGATCATTATCTGCAGATCTGTTCAAACAAATGCCTGTACTCTCTGAGCAAACAGCTATAGTTTCTACAGTGTGACTGCTCCAGAACTGCTCCAAAAGCTAACAAATACCTTGGCCTTTCCTAACAAAAGCACTCCCCCATCTGAGGTCCTTCTAGTGCTGCCAAGGTGTTGGTTCACAAGGATGGTGCAGTGAAGTCATTCTGGACCAATTCCTCCATCTGCGAAATGTTTTAAGTTATGGGAGATCTTGCACAAATCCACCACTCATATGTACAGTTGTGGTCAGACGTTTACATACAGTGACATGTCATCTTGGATATGAATGTCATGGCAATATTTGGGCTTTCAGTAATTTATTTGAATTATTCTTTCTGTGGCAGAATGTACAGCATACATTATTTCCAAAAAAAAAAAAAAACTACGCACACCAACAAAATGACCCAGTTTAATGAAATTACAGTAGGAGAAATACAGTATAAATACTCAGCACAATATGCTGCACATGTTCTGTATTAGGTTAATGCTAATATTACGATATGTTGTATTTTTTTAACCATTTTTAAATATGTTGAGCTGCAAATTCAACTCTTCACTCAGGGAAAGATATTAAAAATGTTTTTCTACACGAGTTGCCCTGAAGAACCTGAAGCGGACATTCTTAGTTTAAAAAAAAAAAAAAATGACATTCACATTGGGACATGCAGTTATTGGAAAAAAAAATGATTGGGTTCTGTGATTAGACAAAAGTTACTGTTACAGCCAAAATTGATTTTCCAAGGATTACAATTAGCATTCATTAATCAAACTTATCCATATTTAATTATACATAATATCCACCCATGAAACAAGTTATTTCCTGTTACGACTTTCACATCATTAATCCATCCATTTTTTTTTTCCACACACACGAAAGTTTGTGAACCCTTGAGAATTTTCCAGATTTTTGCATAAAAAATGACCTAAAACAATCAGGTTTTCACACAAGTCCTAAAAGTAGATAAAGAGAACCCACTTAAACAAATGAGACAAAAAATATTATACTTGGTCATTTATTTATTGAAGAAAATGATCCAATATTACATATCTGAGTGGCAAAAGTATGTGAACCTCGAGGATTAGCAATTAATTTGAAGGTGAAATTAGAGTCAGGTGTTTTCAATCAATGGGATGACAATCAGGTGTGAGTGGGCACCCTGTTTTATTTAAAGAACAGGGATCTATCAAAGTCTGATCTTCACAACACATGTTTGTGGAAGTGCATCATGGCACGAACAAAGGGAGATTTCTGAGGACCTCAGAAAAAGCGTTGTTGATGCTCATAAGGCTGGAAAAAGGTTACAAAACCATCTCTAAAGAGTTTGGACTCCACCAATCCATAGTCAGACAGATTGTGGACAAATGGAGAAAATTCAAGACCATTGTTACCCTCCCCAAGAGTGGTCAACCAACAAAGATCACTCCAAGAGCAAGGTGTGTAATAGTCAGCGAAGTCACAAAGGACCCCAGGGTAACATCTAAGCAACTGAAGGCCTCTCTCACACTGGTTAAATGTTCACGAGTCCACCATCAAGAGAACACTGAACAACAATGGTGTGCATGGCAGGGTAGCAAGGAGAAAGCCACTGCTCTCCAAAAAGATCACATGGACAAGCCAGAAGGCTACTGGAAAAATGTTTTGTGGACGGATGAGACCAAAATAGAATTTTTAGTTTAAATGAGAAGCATTATGTTTGGAAAAAGGAAATCTCTGCATTCCAGCATAAGAACCTTATCCCATCTGTGAAACATGGTGGTGGTAGTATCATGGTTTGGGCCTGTTTTGCTGCATCTGGGCCAAGATGGCTTGCCATCATTGTTCCATCAATGAATTCTGAATTATACTAGTGAATTCTAAAGGAAAAATGTCAGGACATCTGTCCATGAACTGAATCTCAAGAGAAGGTGGGTCATGCAGCAAGACAACAACCCTAAGCACACAAGTCATTCTACCAAAGAATGGTGAAAGAAGAATAAAAGTTAAATGTTTTGGAATGGCCAAGTCAAAGTGCTGACCTTAATCCAATTGAAATGTCGTGGAAGGACCTGAAGCAAGCAGTTCATGTGAGGAAACCCATCAACATCCCAGAGTTGAAGCTGTTCTGTACGGAGGAATGGGCTAAAATTCCTCCAAGCCAATGTGCAGGACTGATCAACAGTTACTGGAAATGTTTAGTTGCAGTTATTGCTGCACAAGGGGGGGGTCACACCAGATGCTGAAAGCAAAGGTTCACATACTTTTGCCACTCACAGATATGTAATATTGGATCATTTTCCTCAATAAATAAATGACCAAGTATAATAGTTTTGTCTCATTTGTTTAACTGGGTTCTCTTTATCTACTTTCAGGACTTGTGTGAAAATCTGATGTTTTAGGTCATATTTATGCAGAAATATATAAAATTCTCAAGGGTTCACAAACTTTCAAGCACCACTGTAAGGATGGGCTACAGGATTATATGGACCAATATAAGCAGATGGAATTAGCTGTTACTATGGATGCATGCATGCATCCATAGTAACAGCTAATTCCATCTGCTTATATTGGTATATATATATTATATTGGTACATACATACATACATAATCTTTTACAAAAAAAGGATTTCATACCTACTAAACCTGGTAATTAGCTGTTGATCTGAATTCCTGATTTAAACAGTGATATGGGTCAGTCCATGAAATGTTACTTTTCATTGGTCCTTGTTTACATAATCATTTCATCTTTAATTTCCATGATTTAAAGAAATATTTAGCAGATTATCCATAAATATTGTTTGAAGAAATAAAATAAATTAAAAAATGACGTTCTCTTTTGAAATAAAGAAATGTGAAACATTTTCTTCCCCTGTGACTGGACACAGATGACACGTTTTTTGTGACATGGAATATTTGCTGACTTTGAGCTTAAATAAACCTTCATTACTTTCTGAGAATTTCAATAAAATTAGTTTCATGGTACTTGCAATTTAGTTTTACACTCACATAAAGTTAAGAAGGTTCTATAAACTATTTAGCTTCGAATTCATCCACTAAAAATAGGTTGTGAACGTAACATTGTGATGTCCTACCGTGTTACGTTAGAAACCAGGCTTATAAAAAATGATAAAACGAGTTGAAATCATGATTGATGTTTTTAATATAAAGAAGAATATACTATAAAACGATGTAGGTAGAAAGAAATTTAAACAAACGGCAATAAAAGAAATTATCGATGTTTTTTCTCACATCCTAACTTGGCGTCCACTCACTTCCTGGTTCGTTCACAACCTGCGAGACCAATTTACTCAATCTAGGTCGGCTGAACTGACGCGAGATAACTTCTCGCGGGATCTCACACACCACAACAAGTGCTCTCGTCGCCATCAATGGCATCAAAATGGCGGCCAGCAAGAGCAGGTAGGTGATATCAGCGTGTCCAGCAAAGTTACGCTTAAAACCATGTTGCGTTCGACCGACAGTTGGTGATATGTGATAAGGAAGTCTACTATGTTATTGTGACTTGTATAACACGACGATATCATCTTACAGCTAAACATTTGTCACAACGCCGACAATCTGATCGCCTGTTTTGACGGGAAGATTTTGACTTCTGTTTTCAGACACTATTCGCTGTCGTGTCTTTGTTACGTTTATCAGCCGTTTTGGTGCATGATCGGCTCATTTAATTTAATTATCAGTGATAAACTACCGATAGTTTTAAAGGTCATTAAAAATTGAAAATGCATCATAAATTTTACTTCCTACCACCCTTGTAGACTCCTTGCCGACCAGCGGTTGCGAACGTAACAGGTTTCGACTAGACTCTTTTTGAACATGGTGTCTATAGTTACAATCGAAACCCTAGTTGATGAATTAAAAAGAAAATGAAGGCTTATGAAGATATTTCAAAGAAAATTTTTTTTTTTTTTTACAGGTTTTAATGAATTTGAGAAAAACTGGCTGTAAATAACAGGGTCTCTTTTAAGCAACACCCCTTTCAAGCTGAATGGTTTTGAATGTAACTCAGACTCGGTGTCCATGTTACACTTGTATCCATATCTGAACCTGGATTCTGGCCTGTAATTTTGACTTATTAGTAGATTTTTGGGCTATTGGTCCAAAATTAAATCCTTTGATGAAACTAAAAGCACTAAAATTGTACCTTGACCTGTCTCTCAAGAGATAACCGTACAAGAGTTGCTAATGTAACAACAGACACTTTTAGCTTTGTGTCCAGGTTACATTCAAGTCTTTATATCTGTACAATCAACCTAATTGGGTAATGGCTACATACACTTCTAGGCTAATATTATCAGTGATGATTAACTGTATGGAAGTTAATGTTAGCAATCCTCACTGTCTTGGGCTTCTCAAAACTCTCGGCCTGGTTGTTAAATGTAACCAAGACACCGGCTTTGCATTGTAAAAATGTTTAGGTGTTATTCTGTACTCAGGGCTTTCTAATTTGTCTTTTCAGGATGGCACCCTCATATGAGCTGAGGATTAGACTACGTCAACATCATAACATTCAGCAACCTGCTCAGGACCGCCAGGCTTCACCCACTAATCGTAATTCATCAAAGATGAAAAGCAGACGTTTTCGTTCCAATATCAAAAAGCATCCTGAGTTGTATGCTGCATACTTATCAGAAGCCAAAATTCGATCACACAGCTACCGTGAAAGTCTGTCTGCAGAACAACGGCTGCTATATAATGAAAAAGCAAAGAATAGAATGCGTAAAATGAGAGAAAAGAAGAAGCTGGCTGCTCAGCAAGAAAATAATTCTACTACTGAAACACAAACAGTAAAACCAGTTACAAGAAGTGATGAGGAGAAAGTTCAAAAGCAGAGAGAAAAGTGGAAGACTGAAAAGAGGTTATATCGGTCCAGGATGACAGCTCAAAAATGTAGAAGAATAAATGAAAAGCGTCGCGCTAAATATAGGGAGTCCGTTGCAGCAATTCGTCGTGCATCTGCACCTTCAACACCACTAAGGGAATTACCAGTGACTGATATGACTAACCAGAGTGACTGTAGAAGTGATGATGCAAAGCGAAAAGCATTGCAGCGGACACGTCAGAGTTTACCAAAAAATCCAGCAGCTTTCGCCAACACTGTGGGAAAGTTAATTGACTCCTGTTCTCCGAGAAAAAAAGGTGCCCTTGCTAAGGCTGGTGTTAACAAACCATCACATGCTCATCAGAAACTAGTTGAAGCCTTGCAAAAAAGACAGAGAACTACGATCTGCTAGAAGTCGTCAAGATCAGCATATCAACAACGAACTGTTGGCGACATTTAGAACAATGAAAAAGTGTAGACTGCAGAGACAAGTCAGCTGCACTCTCGGTGTTAGTTGGCGGCGGATGATGCGTCGGTGCCATAGTAAAAAACCACAGAATGAACCACCCCGTCATAAGTTATCCTTGCCAAAAGATACTGTTGACAGTGTTCAGTCCTTCTACATAATGAATGCCACTCCACTTCCTTACAAGAAGGCATATTGTAAAAAGACAGGCAAAACAAAACTGTTTGTCTCAAAGACAATCGATACTCTGTACAAGGATTTCAAACTTGAGTATCCGTTGACTACTGTTGGGCGGTCCATGTTTCATAAGCTTCGTCCTGCAAATGTGAAATTGGCAAGTGAACAAACCTTAGATCAGGGTCTCTGTGAATATTTAGCACAAACACAAACCTAAAGCTCCGTGCTATCAACAGATTGGCAGATACTCAAGGTTCAAGATTGTAAAATTCCAGATGTGTACAGGGTAGTGGAGATCATAATGTGTCCTAAAGCACCAGAAAGCAAATTCTTCAAGAATGAGTGTCTTGACAGATCATGTGACAAGTGTTCCAGCAAATCCATACAAACCAAGCTAGGTAGTCTCATTGATAAAGTTGGCAAAGATACTGAGGTATCATGGAAACAGTGGGTTAGTTCCGAAGATCCAGCTAAACAAACCCGTAAGGTTTTTTCTACTAAGACTGGTAGCATGAGTGAACGAGTTCAAAATCTAACAGAGGAAGTGGAATTTCTAGCCAATCACCTCCATGTTGCTTTGTGGCAACATACTCAGTTCCAGTATGTAAAGAATAACTTACCCCAGGGATGGGTAACAATGGTCCTGGGCTTTGGTGAAAATTACACATGTACTCAACAAGATGAAGTGCAGTCTGCACATTGGCACCACGAACAGGCCACTGTGCATCCCATTGTCACATACTACTGGTGTCCTCACAACGGCTGCAACAAGTTAGTGACTGAGTCCATGGTATTCTTATCCAATGATAGGAAACATGACCACCATGCTGTCGACTTTTGTCTCAGTAGCGAATTCTCATTTACAGGGGAACCGAAAACTAGAGTTGATAAAAGAAGTCCATTTCACAGATGGGTGCGCTGCCCAATACAAGTCAAAATGGGCATTCTACTCCCTGTCTCAAACAAAAAACAAATCAGGTTTTGAAATTGAAAGGGCCTTCTTTGGGTCTAGGCATGGGAAGGGGCCGTCAGATGGCGAGTCAGCAGTCATAAAATCCAGAGCTGCAGCTGCAGTTAAATCACATATGGCAGACATCACTAATGCAAAAGAGATGTTCAAGTTTTGCAGCGACAACCTCACAAGATCACCGGCATATGAGGATGACGGGTCCTGTAAATCTCATTTTCTCAGGACATTCTTTTGGGTCCCTGATGGAGCCGTGAATCGGGAAAATGGACCAGCAGAGGTTTCTACCGTACCAGGAACACGCTTGTTGCATAGTGTCAAGGCAATTGATGGTATCATTGGCACACGAAAGCTGAGTTGCTTCCGTCCAAGCTGTACAGGCGCTGGTACCCAAGACTGTGAGAACAGTCTGTATGTAGAGCCATGGTTTGAGAAAAGGCTGAAAGTAAAATACCTTGAAACTGAACCTGATGGAGATTCAGAAAATTCTCCTTGTATCCTTTTAGTGATTTGATTTATTTTCACCCAATTTCAGTATAATAAATGAGATAAAAGATTTTTACATATGTATATTCCTTAACTTCCTCATAGCGATGAATATTCCAAGTAATGATGATCCAGTACCAGAGAATATGGACCTTTCAGGACTGTCAGAACTTCTAGAGGAGCTAGATGACCCTGGTATCCTTTTTTGCTGAAAAAAAGATTTCCTGAAAAAAATTATACTTTTGCAATGAGAAGCACTGTCAGGTCACATGATTTTTACTATTTTTGCAGTCTTTGCCTTTTCATTCGGACTTGTATTGGATTTTTGTTTATTGATGATTGAAATTGATTATCCTTAACCAAATTTGAAAGATGCATGCTTAGATATCGCTATGAATAATATTGACTTAGGCAGCCTCAAACCCCCAAGTGATGCCCATACTTCACAGGACTCAGACGAAACAACAAACACCTGTAATGCTGTAATGAAAAAAAAGGTAAGTCATTAGCTTTTGAAGATACCCAAAAAAAAAAAAAAAAAGGCCTACATCAACAGAATTTCAATTTTTTATTCTCATACACTATGCTTAAGACCCTGCCTTTTAAGTGTATATGCATGATAGCCTAAAAGGTCCAGTTTCCTTATTTTTTTTTTTTTTCAATTTTAGGTCAAGATAGAGGTGGGATCTTATTATGCCGTCTACTTTTCTCGTCACTTTTATGTTGGCCGAGTACTTCATGAAACGGAGGATGGAGCATATGATTTTACGTTTCTACATCAGTCAGGCTCGTCAAAGTTTGTTTGGCCAAAACGAGAAGATGTGGATGTTATAACTGCTGACCGTGTCTTTTATGGACCCATCCAGCATATTGGCCACGATCCATTTCTTATCGAGGAGAAAGTAATGTGCTCAATCAGATCTATTCATAAAACACTAAAAAAGGATCTGCATTAGTCACAATGCCTCACAGTTTTGTTCTGAAATTGTGTTTTGAGACCTTTTAACCTATATCAAACATTTCTGGGACATTTTGAAAAGTTTGTCTTCGTTACACGCGCAACTTCGTGGGGTAGGGTGCAAGTTCTTGTTATTTTAAGAAATTAAGCTAGAGAAGTGCAGATATAAGTGTGACTAAGTAAAGTAATGAATTCAATAATCTCATTTACCCCATATAGGATGAAATTGTTTCCTGTTAATGACTGTTGTTATTGTTCAAATCTTAAGAGATTTTATGAAGTTTGTGAAATACTGGTATTTCATATTTTCAGTGTTTATGATGTTGAACTAATATTTCTAATGAATTCTTATTCAGTGTTAATGTTTAAAGTAAGCAAATAAAAGCAAAAAATTGATTTAATCAATATTTTTCCTTTATTTTTAAAAGCTTGTTCGTGTCCTTGTTACATTAGCAACCGGGTAAATATTTATGGATTTTATCATACATTGTAGAGCAGGAGTTATCTTAACAACCATGTTATATTTTCTTATATGGTCAATGCTTCATGGAAATAAAAGTTGTTTTCAGTTGTAAATTGTTTTAAGTGACTCCCTCTATGTCACATTTTGGTAACCCCATTTCATGGACTGACCCATATAATAAAACTGTTGCGCTCCAACCCTCCAGAGAAGGAAATAAAAATTAACATCTAAGCAAAACTAACGCAGCAGAACAAAATTTTCCTCTTCATTTCATCATAAACATGCAGCATTTGATCAGCGATTTAAGGGGGGGGGGGGGGGAACCCCACCATGCTTCTCCATTTGTTGTCTCCAACAAATGGAGAATTGAGAAAGGAAATATTTCACAACCCATTTCTCATTCTTGAATGCTACAGAAGGAGTGTTTCTCCATACCATTTCACTTTCAGGGACACAAAACACCATCAATTCTGCAGTATACGCAACACTGAAGAGCCATGGTACTTCTTGCCAGTTGGTGCCTAATACTACTACTACTAATAATAATAATAATAATAATAAAAGTAAAAAGCACAAGTTTTAACACAATGATATACATCGAAAGAGGTGGGACAAAAACATGTTTAATTACCTCAAAGGCTGACTGCCTTTCAGATTTTTCAAGTGTAGGTCATAAAAGGAATTTTCCCTAACACCCAATTGTTTTCGTTTAGTTGCCTGAAAGCTACTGAATTAATTAGAATTACAGACTTGTAATTTTATTTAATTTTTTTAAATATACACAGAACAAAATTAATGAATTTAGGACCATGTAGCCCTAAATTCTCCATTTTTGCCTGCTTCAACATGACCCAATTCAAGATACTACTTCATGGATCACATGGTGGCCTTTCCCTGTTCGTGCAAGGCATTGAGGGATACAAATTTGAAACAGGAGAGAAAAATGGCAAATGCAAGTGTGCAAATGGAACATGAAAGCCTGACTAACAAAGTGAGATGCTATGTTGTGAAGGAAAGAAAATGCAGGACCAAACTAATAAATAATCGGCGGTCAGCGAGCACCTCTGATCAGCTGTAACTCAGTGCACAGTCAAGGTAAACCTGCACATGCGCACACTGACTTCCTCGATCTGCTTGACTGCGTGAAGCAAGTGATTTTATGCACATTTGCTAGGGAATCCCCTCAAATTAAATAACTTCCCAGCCACAGAATGGCCTGATTACAGAAATAATCTCTCACAGAATAACATCACAATGAGAAAATTTCAGAGGGAACTAAATTTCACCGATTTTATGAAAATCGGAAGGACGTCTTACTTTAACCATATCCGGGGGGAAATCACAGTTTTGTCACCCCAGCATTTCGCACTTTGTGCGGCTTCCCTTTGCAACACAACAGGACTGAGCTCCTTGATACACAATCTCTCCATGTCCTCCAAGGTCCCATTTCCCCACTTCAGCTTGCTCCAAGGGTGCCAATAATTCTGGCTCTAAGTGATATGGAATTAGTTATTTTCAAAGTCAGAAAACTGACATTTTTAGACAAGGTTGAATCGCAGCAATGGAAAAACAAGTCATGAAACACAATTTCCATGTCTCCTGCTGTACGTCTTGGCAAATCATATGATACAAAACCCATGATGCGTACTGCAAATGACCAGTGGATGTATGTGGAACTCAAACTTACCATACAAATTCATAGAACATATTTAGCAATGCTCACAAAACGCCATAAAAGGCAAGTCTCAATGACAAAATGATGACTAAACTGTGAAAAACTGTCCAAGTGCTAAAAATCTTAAACCCGTTAATACAGTTCACTCTTTCGAACACCTCCACTACTGCAGACACACAACATGCTTGGTCCTTTTATAGGGTGCCATTACTTTTGTCCAATCAGAATGACTTGGCTTGCTCGTTTTAATTTGTTTTGGATCACTAATCATTAAAAGTTGGAAAGAAACTCTTAGCTCGTGTTATAACTGCATCTCATGCCAGTGTTTTTTTTTTTTTCCCCCCTCCCTGTTCAGGATATGATGGAGCGTAATATAAGCCTGGATCACATGTTCTTGCTACAGCGTGACCTAGCCTCCATTTTGTGTTCATACAAAAATGGTCCCAAAATAAACAGTTTAAAAAAAAAAAAAAAAAGGGTACTGAAGGCTCAGTCTTCCTAAGAGAGCGAGGCCAGGTTCCCCTGAGCATTCTTTCACCAAGTGAGCGCTGCCTTAGCTCTCCACACACAGGGGGTAGGGGAAGGATCAGCACACTGGTCTGCTGCTGAATGTGAGCCTCAGTCTGCCATTAAAAAATAAATAAATAAATAAATAAATTCAGCCAAAATGCAAGATTCAGAGTTTATGCCAAGAAGAGGAAATCAACACAACTGCAAGCACACGTGTGCACGCACATACACGAGAGCGAGAGAGATTGATTCCAAAAGTTGGTCAGTGCATCAGTTTGACACTGTACTGGTCTGTGTCTGTCAGTGAGTTGGTCAGCCAGGGAGTCAGTGTGTCAGGGAGCGGGACATAGACTGACCGACTATGTATTGCTCAGTGAGTTAGTCAGTGAATGAGTTGTCAACACGTCACTGATTCGGTCAGTCTGAGAGTCAGTTAATGAGTGACTCAGTGAGTGAGTGAGTGACTCACTGACAAAATGATCAACTTTTGTCAGATTCAGCCAGAGAGTCAGTAAAAAAATGCTCTCCAGCCCACCAGAAATGATACCCTGTTGATTATACATTCAGGGAATTTTTTTCCATGGAATAAAAACATGCGTTCTATTTCCTTCTAATGCGTTTCATTCATTTGGTTCAATAGTATGCAATATTGTTAGCATATTGCTTGCCGTGTGTGTGCAAGTCATTCTACCCAATAGAGAATGAGCCTTGAATATGGTTTATGATCTTGCATGGTTGTTAAAACAGGACGTCACATGTCGGAGCTGATGTGAATATTCAATGAGAGTTTTCTGCTGTGCATGCACAGAAGCATTTCTCGGTCCGCCGGCAATACCTGTGGTAAACTGTTGAAGTAAACTGAAACCGCCACAAGATATGTATGACATGTAAAACTTCCATGCTAGTAAATGACAATTTATATTTTAAAAAAATAAATAAATAAAATTTGTTCCATTGACTTATTGCTGGCTTTATGGTACATCATATATTCCATTCAGCGAGCATGATATTGAAAAAGTTGAAGACGAGTTCAATATCACACTAGCTGAATGGAATATATCGCGATATACCACAAAAAAAAAAAAAGCCAGCCAATAAATAATTAAGCATTCACAAGCTACCTTTACATACAACCCAACAGTACTTTTAATAATCCGACTCCTAACTCAATCGAATGCTTTTATTCATATTTGCACCTCCATCGCATTAGAGGAAACCAACCAAGGCTAACTGGAATGATGTATTACGATCCACTTAAACCAATGGGTACTCTTTTTAATAAACGTATGAAATATAAGAACAATTTTGCAAACTTTTATGGGTGATTACTTTCACTATTGGAATCTCACTGCGTATGTTCTGTGCATGTGCATCTGAGACGTGCTTTTTTTTTGGGGGGGGGGGGGGGGGGGGGGGGTTAAACCCTGTGGGGAAAAAACTTCATATTAGACTAATACAATTGATGTGAATTAACCACAGTAGACGGGCTCAGATTATTGGTGGCACTGGAAATCATCATTAACACAATGTAACAGAAGCATGTTTCAATTTAAATTGTACATGTTTGAGTTGCCTTTCAAGCTGTAATCCATGACTTCCTGATGAACTGGGGAACAAATATGAGGCAACAGAGGCCAAAGAACACACAAACCAAAGGAAGTGTGTCGACCTTCATAAGGTCAGGGAATGGTGATTATACTCACCTGAAAATGTCCATTTCTACTATTAGGGCAATAATAAAGTGGACACCAACTGGAACTGTTACAAACTTGCCTGGAAGACAACCCAAGTTTATTTTGGTGAATTACAAGAAAAAGTAAAGTCTTGGGGTTTCCAAGTCTCCAAAACAACCATCAGACTCCACCGCCATGCCAACAGATTATTTGGAAGGTCTCAGAGGAGGAAAAAAAAAAAATTAAGCCTTTGTCAGTTAACCACAAACAAGCACCTGAAGTTTGTGAAATGCTACTACAACTTTGACTGGAACAGTGGTCTCTGGTCCAATGGAACAAAAATGGAGCTTTTTGGCAATAAACACTCAAGGTGGGTTTGATGTAAAAAAGAAGGATGGTTATAATGAAAAAGCACCTGATCCCAACTGTAAAATACTGAAGATCTGTGATGTTTTGGGGCCGTTTTTCCTCCAAAGGCCCTGGAAACTTTAAGGGTTCATGGCATCATGGACTCCATGAAATACCAGGACATTTTAAATCAGAATCTGGCTGCCTCTGTCAAGAAACCAAAACTGGCCCATCATTAGATCTTCCAGCAGGACAATGATCTGAAGCATGTGTCCATATCAAAGCAAAAACGGTTCTCTGAGCACAGAATCAAGCTTCTGTCATGGCCATCTCAGTCCCCTAACCTGAACCCCAGTAAAAACCTGTGGGGTGAGCTGACAAGGAGAGGGCTGAGGATCCTGGATGATCTAGAGAGTGAGTGAGTGAGTGAGGTGAGTGAGAGAGCGAGCGCGCACAAAGAGGAATGGTCTCCGATGCCCTGCATCTTCAACCTTATAAAATCTTATAGGAGAGACTCGGTGCTGTTTAATTGGTAAAGGGAGGCTGTACAAAAAGTATTAAATGGAGGGGTGCCAAAAAGATCAGCACATTTGTTTTTGTTGAAAGTTTCCTGTTTTCCTCTGAATAAATTTCAATTAAAGGTTGGATTCTCCCCCCCATTTTTTCAGATGTGAGATGAAGCAACTTCACCAAAAGGTGGATTCCCCCCAACTCTCTCTACAGGGGTGCCAATAACTGTGGCAGGCACCATTTGCTTTAATGATGGTGCGCATTTATTCGTTCCTGAACGTCGGGGCAAATATCAAACGTTGAGTAACTTTACTGCTGTTCCAAATTCCTCTTCTCTCTGCCCGTTCAATAATGACATTTGGATGACTTTCTGCTGAGAGGGAAATATTTTAAACTCAATTTGTACACAGTTTTAAAAAAGCTGAACATACTGAACTCAGTCACTATCAGAATGGTGCAGGAATTCTGTCTGACAGTTCCTCAGCCCTCCAGTTCATAATTAGTCCCAACATGGGACTTTTTAAAATTCTACCTGTACAGTTATTAGTTTTGCTTGTACCTGGCTGTGATATTTCCCCCCCAACATGTTTAGTTGATTGTACACTATATGGCCAAAAGTACATGGACACCCTTATAGTGTGGGGAAATAAATTTTAAGCAGACTGTCACAGGACAGACAAGTCTGAAATGTCTGTCTGTCCAAAGCTCAGCCTGGCCAAATGATGAGCCAAAGGCCCAGAACAAATGTGGCCACGGGTCCTGAAGCTGAAGGGCTTCAGATGCCTGGAGATGGCTTCTCAGCCATTTCCAGGCACGTTTTTGGAATCTTCAAAGGCCAAATTACACTAGGCATTAGTTGCTAATTACACTACAAATCAAACAATTTACAAGAAAAATGTCAGAAGATTCAAGAAAAACATGCTTAAACCCAAGAAAACAGGAGGAGTACACACAGGTCAGTTCTATGTCTCGAAAAAAGTGTGCGCGTGCGCCATTTGGTTATACCATGTTAACAGTACCGCAAGTCTATAAGAAATGTAGTAATTAAGCAATGTAACTGTTCTTACATACAGTGGTGCTTGAAAGTTTGTGAACCCTTTAGAATTTTCTATATTTCTGCATAAATATGACCTAAAAGCATCAGATTTTCACACAAGTCCTAAAAGTAGATAAAGAGAACCCAGTTAAATGAGACAAAATTATACTTGCTCATTTATTTATTGAGGAAAATGATCCAATATTACATATCTGTTTGTGGCAAAAGTATGTGAACCTCTAGGATTAGCAGCTCATTTGAAGGAGAAATTTGAGTCAGGTGTTTATCATCCCATTGATTGAAATCAGGTGTGAGTGGGCACCCTGTTATTTAAAGAACAGGGAGCTATCAAAGGCTGATCTTGACAACACGTTTCTGGAAGTGTATCAAGGCACAAACAAAGAAGATTTCTGAGGACCTCAGAAAAAGAGCAACAACGCATCAGGCTGGAAAAGGTTACAAAACCATCATCTCTAAAAAGAGTTTGGACTCCACCAATTCACAGTCAGACAGATTGTGTACAAATGGAGGAAATTCAAGACCATTGTTACCCTCCCCAGGAATGGTCGACCAACAAAGATCACTCCAAGAGCAAGGCATGTAATAGTCGGCAAGGTCACAAAGGACCCCAGGGTAACTTCTAAGCAACTGAAGGCCTCTCTCACATTGGCTAATGTTAATGTTCATGAGTCCACCATCAGGAGAACACTGAACAACAATGGTGTGCATGGCAGGGTTGCAAGGAGAAAGCCACTGCTCTCCAAAAAGAACATTGCTGCTTGTCTGCAGTTTGCTAAAGATCACATGGACAAGCCAGAAGGCTACTGGAAAAATGCTTTATAGCCAGATGAGACCAAAATAGAACTTTTTGGTTTAAATGAGAAGCATTATGTTTGGAGAAAGGAAAAAACACTGCATTCCTGCATAAGAACCTTATCCCATCTGTAAAACATGGTGGTGGTAATATGGTTTAGGCCTGTTTTGCTGCATCTGGGCCAGGACAGCTTTCCATCATTGATGGAACAATGAATTCTGAATTATACCAGTGAAACCTAAAGGAAAATATCAGGACATCTGTTTATGAACTGAATCTCAAGAGAAGGTGGGTCATGCAGCAAGACAACAACCCTAAGCACACAAGTTGTTCTACCAAAGAATGGTTAAAGAATAAAAGGTAAATATTTTGGAAATGGCCAAGTCAAAGTCTTGACCTTAATCCAATGGAAATGTTGCGGAAGGACCTGAAGCAAACAGTTAATGTGAGGAAACCCACCAACATCCCAGAGTTGAAGCTGTTCTGTATGGAGGAATGGGTTAAAATTCCTCCAAGCCAGTGTGCAAGACTGATCAACAGTTACCGGAAATGTTTAGTTGCAGTTATTGCTGCACAAGGGGGTCACACCAGATACTGAAAAGCAAAGGTTCACATACTTTTGCCACTTTTGCCCTGGCTTGAGCCAGCCTTTAAAAATTCATAACTCGGCCACCCAAAATCCTAGCCCCGCCAAACTTCACAGGCACATCCCTCTACCCAAACCCTTTCGAACCAGCCCAGACATGGACCGCTGCCACCATGGCTCAGCCTGCTATTTGCCCTGGAGCCCCTGAAAAACTTTAATAGGAGCCCTGGCTCAAGCCAAAAAGTTTTTCAGGGGCTCTGGAGCAAATTACAAGGTGCTTATAAATTTTGGCAGGGCTAGGACCATTAGTAACAAGAGTTAATTATTATTTTAAAATTTACAATTGTGGGGGCCCCCGTTTCACAGCAACATATTCACCTAGTGTAACACTTGGAAGAAAAGATTAGACCCATATCTTTACAATTTTTCATGAACCATTGGTTTGATACTTTTAAAATACAGACGGACAAACGCAAAAACTACCGATCAGATGTCTGCTGGTCCGGCCTCATTTCCCACACTGCCCTTACATGTTTGATAAGCATCCCATTCTTTTGCTGTTCTAATAACCTTCAATCTTCTGGGATGGCTTTTCACTAGATCTTTGAGTGTAGCTGGCTATAAGGATTTGCCCATTCAACCACAAAAGCATTAATGAGGTCAGGTACTGAACAGGCACACCAAGTCTTCATAGAGTTCACTTTGTGCACAGGGGCATTGTTATGGTGGAACAGGTTTCAGGTCCTTTGTTACAGCGAAGGGAAACTAATGCTACGGCAAACAAAAGACATCAATATGATTCTGTGCTCGCCCTCATATGGTCATTTATTTATTGAGGAAAAATGATCCAATATTACATAATCTGAGTGGCAAAAGTATGTGAACCTTTGCTTTCAGTATCTGGTGTGACCCCCTTGTGCAGCAATAATTGCAATTAAACTTCTCCGGTAACTGATTATCAGTCCTGCACACGAGCTTGGAGGAATTTTAGCCCATTCCTCCATACAGAACAGCTTCAACTCTGGGATGTCGGTGGGTTTCTTCACATGAACTGCTTGCTTCAGGTCCTACCACAACATTTTGATTGAATTAAGGTCAGGACTTTGACTTGGCAATTCCAAAACATGACCTTTATTCTTCTTTAGCCATTCTTTGGTAGAACGACTTGTGTCCTTGGGGTCATTGTCTTGCTGCATGACCCACCTTCTCTTGAGATTCAGTTCGTGGACAGACGTCCTGACATTTTCCTTTAGAACTCACTGTTCCATCAGTGTCTCCCATAACTCAGTACGTAAAACATGAACCAGAACGGGACGGTACATTACAATAACATTATTGTGGCAGAGGGGGCGTGGTCAAGCATCGGTCTGTGACCGGAGGGTGGCGTCAGGGAAGGTAAGTGGCAGAATCACTGCACCTGATGTCTATTAATGTGTTTGTGTGTCTTCCCCAGTGACCGCGCCCGATTTAAAGCTTAGGTCACAACCGGGCGTACGATTTTTTTGGCCGTGTGATTTTTGGCATTTCCCAAATCGCTTCGTTTTTGTTCGTGGAGAAAGACGCACGTTGGCCGTAAGTTTGTCTTGCAACCTGGGAAAAAAAAAAAAAAAACGCAAGTGCCCGTAGAGTTTGTTTGACATGACAAAGAACCTCTGTGGCCGGTCTGCGGCCAGTCTACGACTCGAAAATCAGCACGTCACACGCGTGCCCTCCGTGCGTTTCTTGCACGTAGACCGGCCGTAGGAGCACGTACAGCCGGTTGTGACCTAGGCTTAAAGAGAGAGAGCAGAGGAGGAGAGCTCTCTCCCCAGCCAGACGACCTCTATGTGTGCCTGTGTATGACTGGGAGACAATTAGATAAGCTGAAAAGCTGAATAAATATTTTTGTGAACTCCGTTCTGGCCTGCTGTCCTTCTGTGCTCCTCCCACTCATACGAACCGTCACAATTACGTTTTCTAAATATTTAGGGGTTTCATACTTCACATCTTGTACTCACACATCACTGTCATGCATTCTTTATCCAGTTATTATATCCCATCACATTGTATTAACGTTATATTCACGATATTTCCATTCGAAATTGATCCAAAAGCCCGGAACTCCAATTACAGAATATACCTCGGCATGACATCACAAAGAAATTGTTAAGATAAGAAATTGAAATCTATACAATGGTCGGCTGAAGAAATGAAAAGGTAGAGGAAGAGGCAAGAAACTGTAAAATAGATGACTAAATAGTTGAGTTACACGTTTTGACAATAAAACAACTAAACAATACTGTGGCAGCGGGGGCGTGGTCAAGCCTCAGTCTGTGAATGGAGGGTGGAGTCAGGGAAGGTAAGTGGCAGAATCACTGCACCTGACGGGAATTAACCTATGTTTGTGTGTCTTCCCCAGTGACCGTGCCCTATAAGAGGAGAGGGAGAGCAGAGGAAGGAAGCTCTCTCCCCCCCAACCAGAATGCTTGTGTGCGCGCGTGCGACTGGGAGAGTAAAGTAGACCCTGAAAAGTGCAAATAAAGAGTTGAAGAGAACTTGGTTCTGGCCTGCCGTGCTTTTGTGCTCCACCCACCTTGAACGATTTCTACAAATACAATGTTTTTCTTCAAAACTTTCATACGTGACGGGTTCATCTATAAAGGCGGGATGACTAATGTAACTAGACCGGACAATTCCCCGGGGGAAATTGAGAGGATGCAGTGCACGAAGCAATTCGGTCATGCATGTTTGCTGGCCGTGAATGTGTGACCCGCAATGATGTTTCAATGCAATGATTGTGTGTGTGCTTGAGACAGCAGCCGTCATGAAGAAGAGCTATTCAAGAGTATAAACAAAGTGACTACAGGCGGAAATTAGCATGTACTGCTATAACCTGGGACAGACATCTGTCCTTACCACAAGGATAATGTTTAATTTGTGCACTGTCCCTTTTAAAAATAAAATAAACTCTAAACTCTAAGAAGAGTGGTTGTAGTTTGTATGTACGAACAGAAGTGTTCCTAATAAAGTGGGCAGCTAAGGTGAAGTGTCATGCCGACCGAGGCTGTTTTTCTGTCACGTTTATAATGGGTGTCAATGAGGCCATTCGGCTGCCCTCTTCTCAGTTTGAGGCTTCTCATTCAAAAACTGTAAATCCTATCGTTTAGATAGACACATTGTGTGAATCAGGACAAGTTTTCCTACTACTTTTGAGAAAATCATGTCTGTAGAGTGAAATTTGTGGCTGAAAACAGTTTAAGCGAGAAAGTTTGAGCTTTTTTTCCAAGCCGTCTCCACTCTGACTTAACGAGCTTCACTGGTGTGTAACGCAATAGACACCCATTCAAAAGCCGGATTTTCTCCTGGAACCCACATGGCGTTTGAGCCGGGACTGAGCCGAAAGTGTAGAACCTAGCAGAAAAGTTGAATGCCAGATCCACAGCGGAGAAGTTTTCCTACGTTTTAGAGTTTGAATCACGTCTCTAGGTGAAAGCATGCCAGAGCAGCGGATGTTTGAAAAAGTGCTTTTTTTTCAATTAATTCCATAGAAATGAATGGGGGTTTTTTGGGACAAGTGTGACTACTACTTTTGAGAAAATGATGTCTGTAGTGTGAAATTTGTGGCTGAAAACACAGTTTAAGTTTGAAATTTTGAGCATGATTTATGTGTGTGCTTGAGACAGCAACCCCCCCCCCCCACCTGCCCTGTCATTGGCCCCAGTCGGCATGGCGACGGGCCTCAGGAGAGCTAAGACACACAAGGTATTGAGTTTTCTGCTGTTTTTTTTATGAAGGACCAGGCCTCGAACAACGACAAATAACTCGACCACGAAAGCAGCTATTCACAAAATTCTTTCACAGTGAGCGCTAGAAGGGTCTCCTAAATAAAATGATGTATTTTTTTGTCTGTAGTGTTAAAAATAAGGACACTAGAGCGATTTAAAAATGACTGACTTTTCGGTCACATTTATAACGGGTGTCAATGAAGCCTCTCGGCTGCCCTCTTCTCAGTTTGAGGCTTCTCATTCAAAAACTGTAAATCCTATCGTTTAGGTAGACACATTGTGTGAATCAGGACAAGTTTTCCTACTACTTTTGAGAAAATCATGTCTGTAGAGTGAAATTTGTGGCTGAAAACACAGTTTAAGCGAGAAAGTTTGAGCTTTATTTTCAACCTCTCTCCACTCTAAGTTAACGAGCTTCACTGGTGTGTAACGCAATAGACACCCATTCAAAAGCCAGATTTTCTCCCGGAACCCACATGGCGTTTGAGCCGGAACTGATCCGAAAGTGTAGAACCTAGCAGAAAAGTTGAATGCCAGATCCACAGAGGAGAAGTTTTCCTACGTTTTAGAGTTTGAATCACGTCTCTAGGTGAAAGCATGCCAGAGCAGCGGACGTTTGAAAAACGTTGAAAAAGTGCTTTTTTTTCAATTAATTCCATAGAAATGAATGGGGTTTTTTGGGGGGATTTTTTCACGACTACGTCGCGAAAAAATCGTATTCTATAGAGAAAAGTAATAGCATAGCGAGTCCGATCGAGCCGCACGTTTTGATATATTGTTTGTCTGTGTGCGATGTATGGTTATTGAGTTATTCGAAATCAAAATTTGCGTAGGAGGAAGAATACGGAAGAAGAAGAAGAAGAAGAGAAGAAGAAGAAACACGTAGAAGAACAATAGTTGCAGTGCTTTGCACTGCATCCTAATTACTGATTAATAAGATGGTGGACGTGATTAAGGTCTCTGTAAAACTAGAACAAAAAAAAAGGATTATACATTATGCAAATGCCTAAAAAAAATGGTATTGCGGGATGGAACACTCGTTATACATGGGACAGAACAGCATATACAGTGCTCAGCATAAAATGAGTACACCCCCTTTGAAAAGTAACATTTTAAAACAAATCTCAATGAACACAATTTCCAAAATGTTGACAAGACAAAGTTTAATATAACATCTGTTTAACCTATAACGTGAAAGTAAGGTTAATAATATAACTTAGATTGCACATTTTTTCCAGTTTTACTCAAATTAGGGTGGTGCAAAAATTTGTACACCCCACAACAAAAACTACTACATCTAGTACTTTGTATGGCCTCCATGATTTTTAATGACAGCACCAAGTCTTCTAGGCATGGAATGAACAAGTTGGCGACATTTTGCAACACCAATCTTTTCCATTCTTCAACAATGACCTCTTTTAGTGACTGGATGCTGGATGGAGAGTGATGCTCAACTTGTCTCTTCAGAATTCCCCAAAGAAAATTTATTTCCACCACAAAGGTAAAGGCTACAAGTTGACCAGCAAAGCTTTACTTAGTCAGAATACTTTAGCAAAAGTGGTACAAAAATGTAAGAAAGATGGAACTGCAACCATCTCACAGAGACGTCCAGGTTGTCCACGGAAGTTAACACCTCGACAGGAGTGTCTTCTGATGAGAAGGGCTGAAGAAAATCGGCATGCAAGTTCACTGCAGTTATCTAAAGTAGAAGAAAGCCAAACTGGGGTGACTATTTCCCGTGACACTATACGGCGTACACTGCAGAGAAATGGCATGCATGGATGCTGTCCATGAAAGAAGCCTCTCAAAGCCCAAAAAAAAAAAAAAAAATCCCACCAAGAGTTTGCCAGGGCCCATGCTGACAAAGATGAAGACTACTGGAACTACTCTGGAGTGATGAGACCAAGATAAAAGTTTCTGGAACTGATTACTTCAAAACTGTATGGCATCACAAAGGTGAGGAATACAAAGAAAAATGCATGGTGCCTACAGTGAAACATGGTGGTGGCAGTGTCCTTATGTGGGGCTGCATGAGTGCTGCTGGTGTCAGGGAGCTGCATTTCATTGATGGCATCATGAATTCACAGATGTATTGCTCTATACTGAAAGAGATGATGTTACCATCACTCCGTGCCCTTGGTCGTTGTGCACTTTTCCAACATGACTAAACACATCTAAGGCCACTGTTGGATTTCTGAAGAACAGGGTGAAAAGTGATTTAGTGGCCAAGTATGTCTCCTGATCTGAACCCAATCGAACACCAACTTGTCTCTTCAGAATTCCCTGTAGAGCATCACTCTCCATCCAGCCACTAAAAGAGGTCTTTGTTGAAGAATGGAAAAAGATTGATGTTGCAAAATGTCACCAACTTGTTCATTCCATGCCTAGAAGACTTGGTGCTGTCATTAAAAATCATAGAGGCCATACAGAGTACTAGATGTAGTTTTTGTTGTGGGGTGTACTCATTTTTGCACCACCCTAATTTGAATAAAACTGAAAAAAAAATGTGTCATCTAAGTTTATATTATTAACCTTACTTTCACGTTATAAGTTAAACAGATGTTATATTAAACTTTGTCTTGTCAACATTTTGGAAATTGTGTTCACTGAGATATTGTTTAAAATGTTACTTTTCAAAGGGGGTGTACTCATTTATGCTGAGCACTGTAAAAACCCGGAAGGCAAATAAGAAAATACATGACCCCACATTAAAATACGTGACAGTACTGTTCCATCCCGTTCTGTTCCATACCAGGTTATGGGAGATGCGGTTCCATCAATGATGGCAAGCCATCCTGGCCCAGATAAAGCAAAACAGGCCCAAACCATGATACCACCACCATGTTTCACAGATGGGATAAGGTTCTTATGCTGGAATGCAGTGTGCTCCTTTCTCCAAACATAATGCTTCTCATTTAATCCAAAAAGGCTCCATTTTGGTCTCATTCATCCACAAAACATTTTTCCAATAGCCTTCTGGCTTGTCCCTGTAATCTTTAGCAAACCGCAGACAAGCAGCAATGTTCTTTTTGGAGAGCAGTGGCTTTCTCCTTGCAACCCTGCCATGCACACCATTGTTGCTCAGTGTTCTCCTGATGGTGGACTCATGAACATTAGCCAATGTGAGAGAGGCCTTCAGTTGCTTAGAAGTTACCCTGGGGTCCTTTGTGACCTTGCCGACTATTACATGCCTTGCTCTTGGAGTGATCCTTGTTGGTCGACCACTCCTGGGGAGGGTAACAATGGTCTTGAATTTCCTCCATTTGTACACAATCTGTGACTGTGGATTGGTGGAGTCCAAACTTTTTAGAGATGGTTTTGTAACCTTTTCCAGCCTGATGAGCATCAACAACGCGTTTTCTGAGGTCCTCAGAAATCTCCTTTGTGCCATGATACACTTCCACAAATGTGTGTTGTCAAGATCAGACTTTGATAGATCCCTGTTCTTTAAATAAAACAGGGTGCCCACTCACACCTGATTTCAATCAATGGGATGACAAACACCTGACTAATTTCACCTTCAAATTAACTTAATCCTAGAGGTTCACATACTTTTGCCACTCACAGATATGCAATATTGGATCATTTTCCTCAATAAATAAATGACCAAGGATAATATTTTTGTCTCATTTGTATAACTGGGTTCTCTTTATATACATTTTTTGGGGCTTGTGTGAAAATCTGATGTTTTAGGTCATATTTATGGAGAAATATAGAAAATTCTAAAGGGTTCACAAACTTTCAAGCACCACTGTACGTGTGTATAATATAAAAAAAATTATATAGAGAATTTGTATATAAAAACACAAAAAAACCCCACAGTATTTCACAAAACAAACAAAAACTAGTAGTTTAATTTGAACAGTGCCCCTGACCAGGCAGTTACTAAGGATGAATTAATGAATGCCGTCTGGTCATGTTACTGAACACACTCTTCGTTTCATCTGTCTGGAATTACTACATTCAGATTAATTTTAAATATAGCCAGCGTAGCAAAACGGAAGAGGGACAGTTTAAGCTCAGTGTCTTGTGATCCAAAAATACAGCTTCATGCAGCACTGTACAACATAATGACCAGGAAGAGGAAGAAGCAGTGGCACCCAGAAAACATGACAAACATAACACACAGCAGTGCAAGATTCTGCTCTGTTGGTCTGCCTAGCCCAGCATCCCCCCCCCGACCAAAGTAAACAACTTGCCGGCTGGGGCTTTGTCTTGCCCTTTCAAATGATTCAAAGCATTTTAAAATTGGTGGCACCCAATGCTCCTTTCCTCCTGATACCCCCCCTCAAACACACACCATCCGACATGTTTACAGGATCCAACTCATTATTTCTTGTTTGCCTTCAGTTATTTTGGGGGGGGGGGGGGGGGGGGGGGGACCCAAAACAAAACCAAAAAAAAAAAAAAAAATCCTGTTACAAGGGGCCTCCGTAAACCCTTTATCACGAGACTGAGAAGCTAAGAGGATATAACCTCAGCTCAGTTCCAGTTTTACTTCTGCCTGACCACATGTATACACGTGCTTGAGCCTCAGACTTGAAAACGCCCCCCCCAGAGATGATGCCCAAATCACTTCGCGCATACAGACTGAGCGTGGTCAAAAATTTCAGACGGAGTGTGAAGGTCGAGGTCAGACCGAGTAACGTGGAACGATTATTAGGTCAGACAGGAGAAGCTCTTCACAGGACAGCCATTACCTAGAAAAGCTGGAAAAAGAAGTTTCTCTCAGACACTAGTCAAAACATAATATCTTTAAACTGATAGTAACCAATTCCACCAGCACTGACTGAATTTAACACTCCCCACACACAACTTGCTAGTTAAACGAGGTGTGTCATGGTTGCACACCAAATCCTCAACACTAATGGGTTCAATGCTGCTTTTCCTCTGAAGTCTCATCAACTGACCTCATTACCCAATTCCCCTCTATTAGCCAAGCAAATATGCAACACCGTGAAACTTTTGCCAACGAACCAGTGACCTAGTTGCACATTAACCACACATCTAAAAAACACACAAACACTGCAACTCCATGAAAAAGCCTTGGAGCAAGTCGAGGGAAATTATTCTAATAAGAGTAGCATGGAGGGCTGTGGCTGTTTACAGCTAGAATGCCAATCATGATGATTACTGTATGTGGTTCAGTTATAATTACTGATCAGAATCCTTAACCTTGTTTCCAAAGATTTAAAAAAAAAAAAAATAATAATAATAATCTTTACAGAAAAGCATCTCAATATCACATATTTCTTGACCAATGAGGTGTTGAGTTGAAGGGGACGTGAGGAAAACTGTGGCTGACTCATCAAGAGTGAATTTAACTATATCAAATTTCTTAAAAAAAACCCCTCCAATATTGCAAGCTGATTAAAATATACATTTGGGACATTCACTGGAACGCAATCAGACATTCCGCTTCAACTTTGGCTACATACCGTCAAGCCACACAAGCAGCTCCTCGTCTCTTGCTTTTCTGCCTCCAACACTATGGCAAAGTCAAACAACCTCCTCAACACCAGCAGCATTACACCAAACTTTATTACTGAGATTTAATCTCGAGGGCACGATGGTTGAGTTCGTTAGATGATACTAGCTAGAATTGGTACGAGGTCACAGGGGTCCCCCCCCATATCAGAACAAAAGACATGCCATTCAGCACTTCTTCTAAACAGAAAACACACAACTCAAATACTGGCATGAAAAGAGTAACAACCAAGTGTAGCTTATACATGTAAAGAATTAGACTCAATATCATCGTAAGACATTATCGTGTAATATTCACTTTTTACCTTGCAATAGCTGTCTAACCTTTATATGCAAAATACGATAGGGGTATTGCACCTGGCTCACCTCTACAGGTACTCGGCCCTGCACCATCTGTGAGCCAGTGGCATCGCTCTCTCTCTTTCTCCTTCCCTCAAGGCACCAGCGGGGCTCTGCGTGGCAGGGCGCCCTCCTCCCTAAGCCAAGACGAAGCTTGACTGCATGCCACAACTAGACAAGAGTTGGCTGGCTTCAGCAGGTTGTCAAATGGGCACCCCCCTTCACTGGTGTTTCATCGATTTAAGCCCATGACACCTCGGAGGGGCTCGACGGCAGAACCAGCATCCTGGCTCTACCCCCGCTTGAACGCCACCCAACTCTATGCCTTCAGTTCTTCGGTAGGCCGGCTCTACCACCGCACCTCCCTTTGGATCCAAATCCAGCGTGACGCTTCTTCTGCCCGCTTGGTGGTGTTGGCCACCAGCTGCTTCCTAGCTGACCCTTCAATTCCCAACAGTCCAAGGGCTCTCCAGAGCGACCGCCCAGCAAAACCCCTGCAGCCCACCTCCACCGGCAAGTTCCAGGCCTTCCATCCATTATGCTGGATCTCGAGGATGAGGGCTTGATATTTTTTAAGCTTACGCTCATATGCCTCCTCTATCCTCTCTTCCCAGGGAACCTTCAGTTCTATGAGCACCACCTGTTTGGTACCTTTAGACCACAGTACAATGTCTGGTCTCAGGCTAGTGTGGGCTATCTCCTCTGGGAATTTGAGCTGCTTTTTCAGGCCAGCCCGCATCTCCCAGTCGCTTGCTGTGGCAAGGACCCCTTTGCTCCTCCCTCCTGCTACAGAGCTTTCTCCCACTCTGACAAAATGGATGAAGCGAGGCCCCCTGGAAAGCTGTCTTGCCTTTTTCCTCGCCTGTTCAACACCATCGACCAACTGTGCGAGGATCTGGTCATGTCGCCATCGGAACTTCCCGTCTGCAAGGCTTGAGTGACACAAGGAGAGGACATGCTCTAGGTTAGCTGTCCTTCCGCAGAGCTTGCAGCTCGGGCTCTCTACCATTCCCCAGGTGTAGAGGTTCGATGGAGTCGGCAGGACATCATATGTGGAACGCAACAGGAACTTAATCCGGTGGCCTTCCATGCTCCAGATGTCCCGCCAAGATAAAGCTCTCTCCCTCGCTCCCTCCCATTTAGTCCAGCTGCCTTGTTTGCTCATGGCCACGGCCTTGACATGCCGGCTTTCCTCCTCTGCCTTCCGCAGCTCCCTTTGCACCAAGCCTCGATGCTCCTTTGGATCGGCTTTGTTCCAGCTTGTTCTGGTGAAGCAACCCAGCCCAAGCTTTCCCTGGGCTACTGACCCAATGATGTCAGCATGATGCAGTCGATCTTCCACCTCCTTCAGTGCTGTACTGGCTGACCATTTCCGGCCTGTTCTGACAACAATGCCCGCCTGCCGCACTCTCTCATCTCTACTATCTCGTAGCATCATGACCTGCCGTATCTTTGCGACCTTATACTCCTCCACCACCGATGTTATTGGCAGCTGTAACTTGCTGCCTGAGCTGTACAGGCCAATGGAGCAGAAGCTTCTTGGGACACCCAACCATTTCCTCAAGTAAGTGTTCAGCTTCCTCTCCAGCCTCTCCACTGTGGAAACAGGTACCTCATAAACCAGGAGTGGCCAGAGCAGTCTGGGGAGAACCCCATGTTGGTAGCCCCAGGCCTTATAATTACCCGGCAGACCACTCTTCTCCAGAGATGTCATCCAGGTTTCTGCTTGGTTAAGCATCTCTTTCACGCTCTGTCTGTCATTGAGGTCTGACCTAAACCACTTCCCCAAGCACTTCACAGGTTTTTCTTGGACAAATGGAATAATGTCCTCTCCAATCTTGAAGCGAAATCGTTCCTGGACACGCCCCTTTTTCAGAACTAGGCTTCTGGATTTTGCCGGTTTGAACTCCATTCTTGCCCAATTTATGAGCTCAATCAAGTCCTCCAAAATCCATCTTCCTTCTGGCACTGATCTTGCTGTGATGGTGAGGTCGTCCATAAACGCTCTTATAGGCAGCATCTGCATACCGCTTGCCAGGACTGCACCTCGACGCAACTTCTCTGCTGACTTGACGAGAAGGTTCATCGCTGCAGAAAACAGAATCACTGAAATTGTGCAGCCAGTGACGATGCCCACCTCTAGCCTCTGCCAACTCGTGGTGAATTCTCCGCAGGTGAAACGCATGTTAAATCTGTCGAAGTAGTTCTGCAAGAGCTTCTGGAATCGCTCTGGGATATGGTAGGTCTTCAGAGTCAACTCCACTAGCTTATGGAGCTTATATATATATATATAAAGTGTGTGTGTGTGTGTGTGTGTGTGTGTGTGTGTGTATATATATATATATATATATATATATATATATATATATATATATATATATAAAAACTCAGTTTATGACATAAGGGTATGAACATCATTAACAAAACGACAAGCTACAGATATGCTTAGATTTATAAAAACATCCTGTGTATAAACCACCTTCATACAATTGTAAGAAAAATTAACATAAATGCATAACAGAAAAACAATCAAAAGTGGAGCAAAAGAACATTGGCTGGCGTTGAGTGGTATTTAACAGTTACTCCATGAAATTGAGTCATACACGAGCTGATCACTGACGAGGTGCATAGCACCAACTTGGCTATAAGCCATATACGATGAGATTGAGTGGAATAACCATTTTATTCTATCCACATTCACTGGATTTTGAGAAATGGAGCATTTTTTTGTGCAAATTTGATAAAAAATTTCAAAATGTCCACCATAATCATTTCCACTTGGAATGTTAAACTGGTGAAATGACTGTAGCAATTTGTGAAAAATGCGATAATTCTTGAAAAATAAGATACGTTACCATCAAATACTTTTACTCATTCAATGTTTTGTTGCTTTTTTGGGGGGTTTCTTTAGGGTTTTTTGGCAGTTGGCAAACCAACTTAAAAAGATGCATTACTGCAACTGACTGGGTTGGAGTGTCAAACAGGAGATATTAGGGGGAACCCACCCCACTATTCTTTGCACCATTATAGTGTTTGGGCACTGTGCGAGATGGCTGCCTCTCCAGTAGCTCTGTAGTTTTTAGCTCTTTAAACCTGTTTCCCCACACTTTTTTTTTTTACTTTTTTGCTCTTCTTACGAAGACATGGTGTTTTACTATATAACATAGCTATATTTAACTTTAACACGCAACCAGGAGCCAGTTCTCTCACTTATTCGACAGAGGAGCTGCTGGCCCTGAAAACAATGGGACGAGCCGGGATATGACACCCCATCCCGGCGGAGCTGAGGGGGAAACCCAGGGGCTGCAAAGCCGGAGCCAAGCTAAAGGCTAGGCTAGTGGACAACCGGCGGCGCTGCAAACCATCCATTCCCTCCATTATCATGGGAAACGTGAACTCACTGCCGAATAAAAAGTCAATGAGCTTTCCGCTCTGACCAACCAGCAGATTTACCGGGAAAGCAGCTTATTTATCTTTACGGCGACATGGCTAACACACCTTGTACTGGATGCTAACGTGGACCTGCGGGGATTCACTGCTGTGAGAGCCGACAGAGACACTAACACATGCAGGAAAAGCAAAGGTGGGGGACTCATCATTTAGGTTAACAATCGCTGGTGTAACCCGGGACACATCTCCTTAAAGACAGTTTTATGTTGCCCGGACTTGGAGCTGCTAGCCGTTAGCCTTCGGCCATATTATCTGCCGAGGGAGTTCAGTCACATGATCACCATCTGTGTTTACATCCCTCCGAGGGCAGACGCAGCCACTGCATGCGAGAGGATTCATTCTGTCACAGCAAGGCTGCAGACACAGCACCCTGAGGCATTTATCGGGACTTTAATCACGCTACTTTGGCTGCTTTTTACCAGCCTGTGGATTGTCCAACAAGGAACAACAGGACAATTGACTTGCTGTATGCTAAATGTGAGGGATGCATACAGTGTCACACCTCCCCCCTCCCACTAGGGAAGTCTGACCACAACCTGGTTCTTCTACAGCTGAAGTACACCCCCCTGGTTCAAAGGCGGCCTGCAACAACTAGCCCCATCAGGAGGTGGTCCCCTGAAATGGAAGATGCCCTCAGAGACTGCTATAACATCACAGACTGGGATGTGCTGCTTAGCCCACACTGTGAGGACATGGAGGAGCTGACACATTGTCTGATGGATTACCTCAACTTCTGTGCAGACGTGGTCTCCCCCGCTAAGACTGTATGGTGTTGCCCTAAAGGCCTCTGCATGCTCTTGCGACAAGGCTTTCGCAGACAGCTTTTCGCAGACAGTTGTAATTTATCGTTGAGCGGGGAGTAATAGGCGTGCGCGATGTTATTCACCGCCACAACACAAGGGGGCGCGAAGTCGCAAAATCGCTAGGAGTAGTTGGTGGGTGTGGTTAGTGGAGTGGTTATCCTCTGGTTACTTATGACGACTAGAACTGGAGTCGTATAGATGTACGTACTTCCTCACTTCCTCGATCAACCGCTCTTCGTGCTGCTCCAGCTACGCTCGTGGTTTTAAAAATGGCGGTAGTGAAAACAAACCCAACCGGGAAAGAAGGGAAGCGGAAGTGTGTGCACAGCGGATGTAGAGTGGACCAATCAGAGCCCTCGTCTGTGACGCTGTCTGCGAGGCTTCTGTGGTGGTCACAATTTTTGGGAGGTGCGCGCAGAGCGTCTGCGAAGGTGGGGGGGCTATGCAGACACCATCTGCGAGGACTGGGTTGTCAGCATAAATTGGCCTTAATAAGCCATGGGTAACACAGGAAGTCAAAGCTGTCCTCAACAAGGAGGCCACCTTCAGGAGCAGGGATAGGGAGGCGATGAAAGCAGCACAGCAGAGGTGAAACGCTGCGTGAGGGAAGCTAAGGACAGCTACACGAGAAAGGTGGAGCAGAAGCTGAAGGAGAACAGCATGAGGGAGGTCTGGGAAGGTGTGAAAACCATCACAGGCCACAATACAAAGACCAGAGAGTCGTTGAGGGGACAGTGGAGGGCAGACGAGTTGAATGACTTCTTCAATCAGTTCAACCTGCCCACGTCCCCCCACCCTCACTGCAGCCATCTCTCCTTCCCTCAACACACCTCCCCCCAGTCATCACAGCAGCCCCCTCCTCCCCCACCTCAACACAGACACCTCTATGCATTACTGCAGACCAGGTCAGAGGTCAACTGAGGAAGCTTCACCCCAGGAAAGCATCAGGCCCGGACAAGGTGTGTCCACGACTACTGAAGACCTGCGCTGCTGAACCGGGTGAGCCACTCCAACGCATCTTCAACCTCAGCCTGCAGCTGGGGAGAGTGTCAACCCTCTGGAAGACATCATGTATCATTCCAGTTCCCAAAAAGAATCGGCCCAGTGAGCTGAACGACTTCCAACCAATGGCACTCACTTCACATATGATGAAGACGTTGGAGCGGCTCTTCCTCAGCCTCCTCAGACCCCAGGTACAACATGCCCAGGAATGCCTGCAGTTTGCGTACCGGGCAGGTGTTGGTGTGGAAGACGCCATCCTCTACCTGCTACACCGAGCCCACTCACATCTGGATAAGGGAAATGGCACAGTGAGGATCCTCTTCTTGGACTTCTCGAGTGCCTTCAACACCATCCAGCCCCTACTGCTTCAGGACAAACTGAACAGGATGCGAGTGGACCCCTGCCTGGTCACCTGGATCTCCAGCTACCTCACTGACAGGCCGCAGTACGTCAGGCTGAAGGACATCATGTCTGACACTAATTAGCAGCACCGGAGCACCCCAGGGCATGGTGCTGGTCCCTCTTCTCTTCACCCTGTACACCACGGACTTCTGCTACAACTCTGAGCTGTGTCACATTCAGAAATTTGCTGATGACACAGCCATCATTGGGTGCATCAGTGATGACAGAGAGGAAGAGTATAGGAGCCTGGTGAGGGACTTTGCTGTGTGGTGCAACAGGAACCATCTGTAGCTCAACACCTCAAAGACCAAGGCGCTGGTCATTGACTTTGGAAGGTCCAGACCAAGATCATGACCAGTTCTGATCGAGGGAGTCGAGGTGGAGGCTGTGGATTCCTACAAGTACCTCGGGCTGTGGCTGGACAGCAAGCTGGACTGGACTTGCAACACCAATCACTTATACAGGAATGGACAGAGCAGGCTATACCTCCTTAGGAGGCTGCGGTCCTTTAACATCTGCAGGAAACTCCTGTGGATGTTTTATCAGTCTGTGATCGCCAGTGTCCTGTTTTACACCGTGGTGTGCTGGGGGGGCAGCACATCCAAGGACACATCCAGGCTGGACAAACTGATCAGGTGGGCCGGCTCTGTGGTCAGCATGAAGCTGGACTCTCTGGTGACAGTGGCAGAGAAGAGGTCTATGGACAAACTATTGAACATCATGGACAATGCCACTCACCCTCTGCACAGTCATCAGCAACTAGAGGAGCCTGTTCAGTGACCGAATGCTCCTTCCCAAGTGCAGGATGAACAAACTCAAACTCCTTTGTCCCTCATGCCATCAGACTGTACAACTCCTCTCTGAGGGGGGAGGAGGGGTAACAGGAGGACAGGAAGGAGCAGTAGCCTAGCCCAACAATAAGCAATACTGGACAATGTGCAATATAAAAGTGCAATATCTTTCCTGACCCCCCCCCCCACACACACACACACACACTTCCCTTAACCCCACTTCTCCCCCCCCTTTCCCCCATATCTTATTTTTATATTTGTATATGTAAATAATTTATTTTAATTTATCTACAAGTTTTTCTCCATTTCTTTTCTCTGTTTATCTGTAATGATGCTGCTGGAATCTTAATTTCCCTGAAGGAACCCTCCCAAAGGGATCAATAAAGTTGTATCTAATCTAATCTCTGTTTCTTTTAAAATACTTTATCATTTTTGGGTTGTTTCTGAATAGTTTTTTTTCATCCTCAGTTGGTTCAGCAACACACTCCGCCATTTTGTTTCTCTACTCATGGTATACGAGCTGATAGCCTAGGAGTAGAGTAGCCAATCAACCACTCGTCTTCGACTCATTCAACATCGTGCTAGCTGAATGGAATACATCGGATATACCACACAAAAAAAAAACAAACAAAAAAAAGCCAATATTATTATACATACACATTCCTTTCAGGTGTTCAACATGTCTCTCCCTTTCAAAATCTTTCGGATTTAATGAAGCAAACCTGGCGGCCATGTTTGTTTACAAACGGTCACAGTCCCTCACTAGCGCAGTTTTACATCTCCAACATGTCTCTCTTCCAGCTTTTTGATGTCCGTTGGTATGTTTTTCTCTTGTAAATATGCGTGAATATCTAATGTAGTTTTGGTAGCCTTTCCCAGCAAATATAGAAGTGCTTCTGTGCATGCGCAGCAGAAAAGTTTCTCATTGGATATTCGCATCAGCTCCAATGTGCAACAGTGTCTTGACAACCATGCAATACCGTAAGCCATATTCAATGCTCATTCTCCATTGGGTAGAGTGACATAATATATGTAGGATAAGCGATATGCTAACAATATTGCACGCTATCGAGCCAAATGAATGTAACCCACTAGAAGGGAATAGAACATGTTTTTATTCCACCGAAAAAGTGTCCTGTATGTATAATTATAGATACTGATGTTTGCAGATCGGAGCATCAGGACAGAACAACTGATCTTTACACTTTTATTAAAATAAATAAATAATAATAAAATAAATACACACACACACACACACATATATATATATATATATATATATATATATATATATATATATATATATATATATATATATATATGTATGTATGTATGTATGTATGTGTATATATATACACACACACACACACACACTATAAAAAAGCCCAAAATCAACCAACTAATCAAAGAAACCAAGGTGACAGTATGGTAATATGCAGCTCCACCATTCTATTTTTACCAACCAGAGTCCCACCCACAAGGTTTCTATTGGCTCACAGAGGTAAAACTGAGAAAAGAAAGAACTGCCATCAAAAGCAAAATTTGTCTTTCACGTCCTTTTCCCTTCAGTTAATCGTCTGTGTGTTGGGTTTTAGTGGAATAAAATTCAAAATGGAGGGAAATTTACCTCAGAAGTGCAAACACTGCCATTATTTAAAAAAAAAAAAAAAAAAAAAAAAAAAAAATCCCACCCCACCCCCTACACAACCTCCTCCTGAGTGAATCACAGGGACATTTTCAAACAAACAAGAGATCGCACATGCATCTCGTGACTACACGCAGGAAGGACTGGGAATGAAAACATTCCAGCATGTTCAAACAGAACATGTTTACAGTCATGTGTGGGTGACATGACGCTTCAGTTGGCTAAATTAACCCTCAGGTGGCAGAATTAATCACACTTTTGTCCCGGTAAACATCAAAAACAGTCATCTTTGACAAATTAAGAATTAAATCAAATCAGATGTTCCTTGTGCAGCGTTGGCATGAACATTTCAAAAGATACCAGTACTCGCACTAGCACAACAGGATATGGTGTTTTAGGAAAAACAGTGTAACGTGATGTCAATCATTATAATTTTTAATTTACTAATGAATGACCGAGCATGCTTTTAATTTATTTAAATAAATAAAAATAAACCCCCGCTTATGGCTACATTTAACATTCTGAAACATTAGTCCCCGTTATTACAGACGTTTTCATACCTATAAACTCCATTTTTTCCTGCCTCTTGATGTTAAGATTAAAATAAATACATTTAAACGCCCACCTTGTCATTTTACCCAGAAACATCCTTTAACACTGGAGACTCCTTTCATAAATTCAAAATAAAAACATGAACAGAAAACTTCACTGTTTCCCTTTAAAAAAAAAAATAATAATGAGGTAAAAGTCCATTTATTGTTAGTCTTTGCTCATGTGAAGTGTCCGAGTCAATCATTTCAACCCTTTATCATTTTCATAACCATGCACGATGCAGCACTGTGGTACTAGGTTAAGGATTAAATAACTGTTTTTGTAGGAAACTACTCAGTGATGTGATGCAGCCTGACACAAAGCAAAGCTGAGTTCAACAGCAGCACATGCCAAAGCGTTTTACCCCTCTTATCCAAATGCAATTTCCTAACCATTGTGTGTGTGTTTTTTTTTTTTTTTAAAGAATGATTAAAGTGAATAACATGCACTTTTTAACCATTTATAGTTACATTTAATCTCGTGGAACCATCCACAAGTGGAGCTAAATTCCAGGTACTGTGAAATAAACAAAAACATACTTCTGTTCAATGTTGGCATTTAAAAAAAAAAAAAAAAAAAAAAAGACACGTTACCAATCAAGGTGACCAAAGTGAACATGTCGGATCAATACTGAGTCTGGTGAAGATCCGTGGCATTTAATGAACAGCAGCCAATCAAAACCACATCTGTCGTTTTCAGTAACCATGTTAAATCGTCTATATCGCTATGAACATTCATAAAATTCCTAACTATCAGCTCATTAGATTTCAGCAACATACATTCAAATTCGGACAGTAATTAGTCACCCTTGCTGGTTGTGATCAGAAGAAGCACTGACAAGCCGAACAAGACAAGAAACATTCAACGAGAAGAAATGCTGATTTGATATTCTGATACACAGCACGCTCCTGTGCACACACTGGTCCAGATTTATTTCAGAAAGGGGAGCGAATGGTGTTCAAGTGCCCCCCACACACACACGACTGCAACAACACCATGACAATGCTCCTGCATCAGCTATTGACTGCATCCTGCAACTTTAAAAACCAAGTGTTTTTCACAAGATGCTGAAACACACACACGTTTGTTAGTGCTTACAAGTCAGAACTCTGAGAGGACACTGGGCCAGTCTCAGAAAATGTGATAAATTCAGTTTTAAAAACATGAAGTTAGGTCCCCCCCAAAAAAAACCATTAATCCAGTCCTCCATTATACATTTAAATAAGAATTTAACAGTGCAGTTTAAAAAAAAAAAAAAAAAAGTTACTTCTCTGCATTTGCTAAAATTTTATTTAGCCTGAACATACCAAAATGTCATTACCACCATGTGTCTAAATTAGGATCAGTGAAATTTGAATGAAAATAATGAAGGAATTTTCACTTTTCATTCCAAAATATTACCCCTATACCTTCACTTTTTATTGTGGAAAATATCATGATCAGTGGTTTTTGGTGTATAGCCTAAAATATATGGGCAAGAATGTGTACTTTCTTGATGTCTTTACCGTTATCCAAATGATAAAATCATACTGTAACTCAGGGTTTTGACAATAGAGGGCAGTGTAGCTACAGGAAGAAGGACCAGAATGTTGAGCAGCCATTTTTTTTTTTTTTTTTTGGGGGGGGGGGGGGAATCACTGGTGCATGAATGCTGGAATCTAGGATTTTGAGATGGCAGGGAAATTAACCGTCTTTGCCGTTACCCCCAAATGATAAAAGATGATGCTGCATGTTGAAAAAAGTTTAGCTAGCCAAGTAGCAAGTTAAGATGGGCTAATAAGTGCATAATTTGTTTATCTTTTTTTCTGTACTCAGTGACCCAAAAATGCCACGAGATGTCTTTACCGTTACCCAGTGATGTCTTTACCATTACCCTATCAAGTAATGGTAAAGACAATACTGGGTAACAGTAAAGACAACTGGGCATTAGTTTTTCATAATGATACCTCTTGCTTTGTGAATTCATAAAATATACTCATCATCTCTAGCCGCTTTATCCTTCTACAGGGTCGCAGGCAAGCTGGAGCCTATCCCAGCTGACTACGGGCGAAAGGCGGGGTACACCCTGGACAAGTCGCCAGGTCATCACAGGGCTGACACATAGATACAGACAACCATTCACACTCACACCTACGGTCAATTTAGAGTCACCAGTTAACCTAACCTGCATGTCTTTGGACTGTGGGGGAAACTGGAGCACCCGGACACGGGGAGAACATGCAAACTCCACACAGAAAGGCCCTCGCCGGCCATGGGGCTCGAACCCAGACCTTCTTGCTGTGAGGCGACAGCGCTAACCACTACACCACCGTGCCGCCATAAAATATACTTTATCTATTAAATATATTTGCAGGGATTAACTAAAGCTAGTGTACACAACTTATTTAAAAAAAAAAAAAAAAAAAAAAAAAAAGTCTTTACCATTACTAGTCACATTTTCTGAGAATGGCCCCACTGTAGAGCCACAGAAAGGCAGTAAAGATCACTTGCAGTCCATTATATCACTTGCATTTTTAGCAGATGCTCCTATCCAGAGTGACGTACAGTGTACCTAGAGCAGGCAAGTTCGGTGCCTTGCTCAAAGGCACTTCAGCCATTCCAGCTAGTCCAGGGAATCAAACTAGCAACCTTTTGTTCCCAAAGTCGCTTCTCTGACCATTAGACCATGGCTTCCCCAAGTCCAGAGAGTCAGTCAGGTTTCACTGGGCCACAGATCCACATGCTGACTGCGTGACACGGAAACGCTAAATGAGCAAGTCCTGACTGACATCTGGGAAAGCTACAAGAGGGGTCACACACCAAGAAGAGAAGAATTCACAAGTGAAAGTTACCAGATTTTGTAGTCAGTAGTATCTCTCACAGCTCATTTTTCACCTACGTTCAGGACCCGATTGCAATTTGTCAGATGTTGATTAGTTGTCCATTCCTGCAGCCCTGGTGGTAGTTCTACCTGCACTACAAACCTCACATTTATATTAATCCAAATACGTTATTGCTTCCATCATTCTAATATACACCGACATTTTCTGTGAGGAGACATTCTCCAGTGGACTGTCCCCAGTGTCAGTGCTTTGTAACAGGCAGAGGTTAGTTTTCCGACCATTTCTGCTTTCTTTATAATGAGTCAAGCTGCATTTTTGCCTTAACTCCAGGAGAAGGAAAAAAAACCATACCCCACACAACTGTATATAGTTACTAAGTTAATTCCTGTTATCACTCGTTTCGTGGACTTCCACATCATTACATGTAACTTTAAGCAGATTAACTTTTTTCCCCCACATTCTTTAATGATGGAAAATTATGATCCTGGGCAAATTACTGTGGTTTAAGAGGAATAAAGCACGTCCAAAAGCAGGGGCACAGATAGGATTTTTGAACTGGGGGGGACTGAGCTGTCAGCAAATGATTCCATTTTTTGTGTATACACACACACACACACACACACACACACACACACACACACACACAAAAGTTTGGGGTCACTTTGAAATGTCCTTATTTTTGAAAGAAAAGCACTGTTCTTTTCAATGAAGATCACTTTAAACTAATCAGAAATCCACTCTATACATTGCTAATGTGGTAAATGACTATTCTAGCTGCAAATGTGTGGTTTTTGGTGCAGTATCTCCATAGGTGTATAGAGGCCCATTTCCAGCAACTCTCACTCCAGTGTTCTAATGGTACAATGTGTTTGCTCATTGCCTCAGAAGGCTAATGGATGATTAGAAAACCCTTGTATAATCATGTTAGCACAGCTGAAAACAGTTGAGCTCTTTAGAGAAGCTATAAAACTGACCTTCCTTTGAGCAGATTGAGTTTCTGGAGCATCACATTTGTGGGGTCGATTAAATGCTCAAAATGGCCAGAAAAATGTCTTGACTATATTTTCTATTCATTTTACAACTTATGGTGGTAAATAAAAGTGTGACTTTTCATGGAAAACACAAAATTGTCTGGGTGACCCCAAACTTTTGAACGGTAGTGTGTATACATGTTATTTCACCTCCCTCACTGCCATCATCAGGAACTACCTGCAGGCCAGGACAATGATAACATTTTAACATAGCCTATGGAAATCCAAAGTTTACACATTATCATCACGCACAGAAATTGCAAAACTGCAAAACTAGTTTTAAAACCGCTAAGTTCCAACTGTTAAACATAGTGAGAGGCTGGGCTACGTGTGTGTGTAAAGTGTAAACCAGTGCATCCTGACTTTCTAACTATGCCTGTGTGTTGCGTCAGCGGCAGTCAGTCAACAACTCTTCGCAAAGTTTCCTTATGAAACAATATGCTCGCTGAAATTATGGCAGGGAACGCCAGATTAAACATCAAAACTGCCTTCTGAGCACTGTATCTACAGGCTGCCACCGAAAGAAGGAGGCTACCAGAAAGGCATCTCTACTCTGTACGATTTTACTTTCACTACGACATTACTTTGAACAGACTATCAAAAAATTGCAAGGTGATATGATAAAGTAAGGCACAGTTTACTTACAGCCATTTTTTTTTTTTTTTTTTTAAACGATGCAATCATTTTCTGCCTTTTGGCACCCTTCATCATGCCGTGTTGGGGTCCTGAACTAGGAGGCGCTGTCCCCGATATGCCTGTCAAACTTGTTGTGGGTAACCATAGCAACCAAGCTCGAGCTCGCAACCCGTGCAGTCTGCGCAGTTGCAACTATGTATATACTGCTGTGCACCTCAATAAACAGAATGGTAATTAGCCTTTTGATTTTTCCGTGAGGTTTGCCTTATGCAAAGAAAGACAGCATAGACGTTTTTTCCTCCCTTTAAGTGGGGGGGACCGAACGAGGTGAATTTAAATTTGGGTGGGACGAATCCCCCCGTCCCCCCCCTCTATCTGCGCCCGTGTCCAAAAGCAGGGCTTGACATTAGCACTTGCCCGATGGCCCGCCGGTGTTTTTTTACATCTTTCGGGCCAGTTCGGGCCACTAAATTTGGCCAAACAGTGGCCCGGGCAGGCCAGTACGTTTTCGATAAAATTTAATTTGTATTACTCATATTTTACCCAGAATTGTGAAGAAATTGTTCGTAAAATGCACCTTTTCGATACGAGGTCCGCCGTCTTTGTTTACGTCACGCTCCGCGGTAGGAGTGTGTCGTCTTCGTGCATCTTCGGAGATGTTCGGAAGCGGCATTTTGGTCGAGCATCAGATCGAGGAGAGAAGGGCTGAGTTTACCAAAGTCTCAGATGACCATCGGGACACACTTAGTGACACCATGGCAGCAGGATGTGCACACATTCAGGGCTCGACATTAACGGTTGTCTGCTTGTCCGGGACAAGTGATACTTTATGTCGGACAAGTTAATCGTCTCCGTTACTTGTCCGATTGGACAAGTGCCAAAATACGCCGATATTCGGGTTACATATCAAATTTATCAGTTTATTCACGATTTCCGAAGCATCTCACTTGACATTGTTTTGATGAATCGCCGGATGTTTCTTTTCGGAAAGAGCGATGTGCGCATGCGCAATATTCCACTTGCGAAACTGGCCAATACCGCTTCGTGTATTTGAGCTGAAAAGTAAACGGTCGTTTATGATTGGTTTTAATCGTGTCATACATGTGGATTTGTTGACATTTCTGTTGGCAGGATCATTATTCAACTGAATATTTACGTTGTGGTAATTTCCAAATCTTTGAATTGTTGTTGATGGTGTTATATAACCGAGCACGTATAGCGGGGTGTGCTGGGCGGGGAATGTGCGCCTGCGTGCGTGTGGATTGACAGGAAGTGAGGTAGGAGTGGGGAAAGTTATCCATCTATCCAAGCTGTCAAATGGCTGCCAATTAGGTTACCAGCTGTATTAACTAACTAATTAGTAATGGGAGTTTAGGAATTTGAAACAGGGCTCTAATTTAGATACAATTATGGATTATTTGAAATTATATTTTGACCATTAAATACCATACAGGAGCCACACTGAATAATTAGACATCAATTAATCAATGGAGGATATATATTCAAAATTAATAATTTAAAAATGAAATATATATAACTAATTTTCTGGTTTTCAATTTCTCAAAATAAATTAATGATTGATGGAGTCCAATTGATGAAGCAGAACTCAAGGGTTGATAGATGAAGATGAATAGAAACTTTATTTGTATCCATTCATCTGCGAGTCAATAGAGGTGTGGAGGTTTTAAGATATATTATCTTGTCATTTGATAACTAGATTTCAGTGTATAAGTGATTTACAGTATTAAATCAGTCAATTTTGTTATCAGTTGTTTTTATTTGTAGCATTATTTGTTTCTCTTGTCCAAACTAGTGATATCTCAAGTCATAAATTTTATGATGTTACTTTTTGTGATATTTGTTACTGAACTGCAGAGTACTGATCTGTGTATATATAATGGTTAGTGTTTCTGGATCTCATAGTATAGTTATTTTGTTCTTAATTTTATGTTCATAATTTCTATTCTATTGGGATATATTGCTTCTGAACTTCAGCATAATAACTGGTGAATTATTGTATCAGTCTGTTTTACTATATTTTTGAACTTTTGCCTCAGTATATCAAGTATCGATTACTTTTGATTCATAGATATTATGCATTCGGAAACAAATGCCATAAAGATTGGGTTACTAATAGTTTGTGGGGTTTTTTTTTTCTCAAATATTTCTTCGGACAAGTCAACTTCACATTCGGACAAGTAACGCTACGTTCACACTGCAAGGCTTAATGCTCAATTCCGATTTTTTTGTGAGGTCGTTCACATTAACAAATATATGCAACTTGTATGTGATCCTCAGTATGAACGAAAAGCGACCTAAAAGTGTTCCGCATGCGCATTGCAGGATACGACGACGTCACACGCAGTGAACATGGCCAGTGTTTACGGAAGTAAAACCGCCCGGTTGCGGTATGACCCATCCAATCTAGCTTGAATAGCTGCATCCCTGCAAATGGAAATCAGCTCCCTAACCTCTGCGTCCTTCCATTGAGAAGATTCAGAACCTTCACAGCCCGAAGCGTCCCTCGCATTGTCGTCATGCGCAGGGACGCAGATACGTTTTTTGAACTGGGGGGGACAAAGCTGCCAGCAAACCAACCCCAACCCCGATATGCCTGTCAAACTTGTTGTGGGTTACCATAGCAACCAAGCTTGAGCTCGCAACCTGTGCAGTCTGCGCAGCTCAACCAACCGAATATCAGTCTTTGTTTTATGTGAGTTGTTGCAACTATGTATGTACTGCTGTGCACCTCAATAAACCGAATGGTAATTAGTCTTTTGATTTTTCCGTGAGGTTTGCCTTATGCAAAGAAAGACAGCATAGACGTTTTTCCCTCCCTATAAGTGGGGGGGGACCGAACGAGGTGAATTTAAATCTGGGTGGGATGAGTCCCACCCTCTATCTGCGCCCGTGATTATGCGCCATGTTGTTGTAACTTTTTTTGAGAGACCCGCCGCCTACTTCAGCGCAGAATAGTGAGGTTTGTGGCTTGTTGATGACGTGTTAAGTCGGATGAATGCGACCTGGCGGTTCAGACTGAAGTCGCATATGAAAAGAGCGGATAGGAATCGGAATTAGGACCACATATCCAAACGGCCTGGGTCGGATTTGAAAAAAATCGGATCTGTGTCGTTCATATTGTCAATAAAAGATCGGATACAGGCCACATATGGGCGAAAAGATCGGATTTGAGTCACTTCAGCCTGCAGTGTGAATGTAGCCTAAATTTCCTTTCAACTTGCCTGACAGGACAAGCTGTTTCAAAAGTTAACGTAGAGCCCTGGCATTTTAGATGAGTGTGTGGAAGAGGAAAGCTATTGCACTAAACTATAAACCTTAAATTGACTTTATTGCTATTTCAGTGCAGTGCACATTTTCAGAAGCAAAAACATTTTATATATTTATTTCAATTTGATTTGACTGTTTTGGAGACCATTGCTGGTAATTTGGACCGAGTTACTGTCTTGTCAGTATTGTTTTCAGGTACAAAATCAAAATAAGTTGTGATAATCTTGAGAAGGCTCTTTTTAATTTTAGGGGGCGGTCATTATTTATAGGGGAGGGGGGCTATGAATTTATGGGGGGGGGGGGGGGTCATGAAAAAGTGACACTACTTTGTATGGAGATGAGATTATTGCCTCCTACAATGATGTGGCTTGGGGATATTCTGCAAAAATTTTCAGCCTCGCTGCACTCGGCAACAACATGTACCCCTAAAGTCTACTTTTCTAGCCAAAAATCAATGACGTAGTGTATTATGAACTGTATGAAATGTGGTGGCCTGAATGCGGGTACCGCACGCATTCGGGCCACCACATTTTCCATTTGGGCCAGTAACTTTTCAATTCCACTGGCCCAATGGGCCACCAGTGGTAAATGCTTAATGTCTAGGCCTGTCTTCCCTGAAAGAGACGTCGTCCGGATGGGAGCACATGTTGCTCTAGAACCTGGATATACCTTTCAGCATTGATGGCGTCTTTCCAGATGTGTAAGCTGCCCATGCCACACGCACTAATGCAACCCCATACCATCAGAGATGCAGGCTTCTGAACTGAGCGCTGATGACTCGGGTCGTCCTTCTCCTCTTTAGTCCGAATGACACGGCGTCCCTAATTGCCATAAAGAACTTCAAATTTTGATTCGTCTGACCACAGAACAGTTTTCCACTTTGCCACAGTCCATTTTAAATGATCCTTGGCCCAGAGAAGACGTCTGCGCTTCTGGATCATGTTTAGATACGGCTTCTTCTTTGAACTATAGAGTTTTAGATGGCACGGTGAATTGTGTTCACAGATAATGTTCTCTGGAAATATTCCTGAGCCCATTTTGTGATTTCCAATAGAGAAGCATGCCTGTATGTGATGCAGTGCCATCTAAGGGCCCGAAGATCACGGGCACCCAGTATGGTTTTCCGGCCTTGACCCTTACGCACAGATTCTTCCAGATTCTCTGAACCTTTTGATATTATGCACTGTAGATGATGATATGTTCAAACTCTTTGCAATTTTACACTGACTACGTTTACATGCACATCCAAATCGAGCTACTGTCGGTAATCGAGCTGAAGGTCCCAGCAGGGTGCCAGAGAAATCCAATCCTACATGCACACAATGAAATCGGGCTATTGTGTGAGGTGCATTGTGCACCCGAGCCACAGGTGGCGCAACACGCCCCATCGTGTTGGTACACTTCCGGTTGTCGTCATGAAGAGCTATTCAAGAGTGTAAACAAAGTTATCAGTTCCGTGTTCTCCATTGCGCGTTTTTCTCCCGTCCATGAGTTTTAATATATTCAACTCCTTAAGCTGAATGAGCATGAAGTCTGTCTCCTCATTGCTCCAGAAGTGCACGTTTCTGCTTGCCTGTGGCAGTGGGGGCGTGGTCAAGCGCCGGTCTGTGACAGGAGGGCGGAGCCAGGGAAGGTGAGTGGCAGAATCACTTCACCTGACAGTAATTAACCTGTGTTTGTGTCTCTTCCCAGTAACCGCGCCCTATTTAAGGAGGCAGAGGGAGAGCAGAGGGGACAGCTCATCCCGGGACTAGAACACAGCGCGCACGCACGCGCGCGTGCATTTTTCTCTCAAGAATAAAAGTAGGCTGTTAAACTGAAAAGTCGGACAATAAAAAGCCTGACAATAAAAAGCCTATTAGTACCAGAAGCTTTGTCCTGCCGTCCTCTGTGCTCCACCCACACTTCAGAGAGCTCTATATCGCCATTTTCTCTTCTTCGTTTGTTCCTCCTGACCTCTTCTGCTGCTCGCTACTACTGTTGTCATGCCGACCGAGGCTGTTGTGTTTCCTGCTTGTGGTCTCGTCACTCGTCACTTCCGGAAGTAGCTCGACAACTAGCTCGATAGGGTATACATGCACAAAGTAGCTCGGCAGAAATCGCATAAACTAGGTCGTGTAGCTCGATTCCGAGAAATCAAGTTCGGTTCAATTTCAGCCGAATTAAGGTGTATACATGGCATTTTGAACTTCGATTTCAGTCGAGCAACGGCAGAAATTCGATTCTCTCTATGTGCATGTAAACGTAGTGACTGTCAAACTCCTTTCTGATATTGCTCCACTATTTGTCATCGCAGAATTAGGGGGATTGGTGATCCTCTTCCCATCTTTACTTCTGAGAGCTGCTGCCACTCCAAGATGCTCTTTTTATACCCAGTCATGTTAATGACCTACTGCCAATTGACCTAATGAGTTGCAATTTGGTCCTCCAGCTGTTCCTTTTTTGTACCATTAACTTTTCCAGCCTCTTATTGCCCCTATCCCAACTTTGAGATGTGTTGCTGTCATGAAATTTCAATGAGCCAATATTTGGCATGAAATTTCAAAATGTCTCACTTTTGACATTTGATATGTTGTCTATGTTCTATTGTGAATACAATATCACTTTTTGAGATTTGTAAATTATTGCATTCCGTTTTTATTTACAATTTGTACTTTATCCCAACTTTTTTGGAATCGGGGTTGTATACTGATGAACCCACGACATTTCACAATGCATACCAATGCTAGAAAACGTACCGGTGCTCAGCATCGTGAGATCAAAATGTTAAAGGACCCATGGCATGGTGGTTTGTTGATGCTTTAAACGGGCTCGTGGAGGTTTCCGGATGTTATATCCGCAGCCTTTCTCGAAATGAACCCTCGGCACGTAGATATGGACCCTTTTCACGTGACGTCACGACAAACGCGGCCGCCATTTTGGACATGTACTACCAGTAGTTTACCACAGCCAGCATTGAGGAACGGCAGCAAAGAAAGTGTTTATTTTCAGCAAGACTTCCATCATGCCACTATATTGTTGTGCACCTGGATGTAGTAACCATCAACAAACAAGGCAAGGGTTATCATTTTATCGGATCCCGATGGAGAAGATGGATAGCGGCCATTAACCGATTGGCAGCCCTCGGCATACCAGCGCTTGTGTAGTGACCACTTTGTTGGAGGTAAGACGAATAAAATTAGCCAGAAAAGGCATTACATTGCTGTTAACATTCTGTGGCGGCGAGTGTGTAACCAAATAGGCTAAAGTAACCCATTGTAACCTCTTTGTTCTTCTGTAGTAGCTATTCGCTAACGACATTAGCTAGCGTTGTGTTCCTTTGCTGTTGGTAGACTGTAGGACAGATCAGAGGCAGTGTCCTACAAACAGCGCTTAATTTGAGGGGGAGCAAGCCGGAGCATGCTCCGGAACCTCGGGCGTTGGCTCCGGCAGCTATTTACACTGGATCCAGTGATCCGACACCTCTCGACTACGTAACAAAAAAAAAAAAAAAAAAAAAAAAAGATTGTCTTTAGGCTTGCCATCCTTCCACTTGCGAGTGGTAAGTGATCTGCGCTGGGATCACACACACAGCGGCTCAGTCCCGAATCGTGGCTCGTGCACTTCACTCGCGCGCTGTGTGAGCTGCGCAGGGCCGGAGTGCGCACCCTCCAGAGGGCACTCGCTGTTCAGGGCGGAGTGATTTGGAGCGCAGGATGCCTGCGGAGCCGAGCGTATCCGTGTATTGGTGTTGCTGTGTGCAGACGAATCGTGTATTGGTGTTGCTGTGTGCAGACTAATCGCTTTTAAAAACGTTAATCTGATGAGCCGCTGATACGGTCTAATGTAAACATGGGCTAAGTGTTCAAAACAAGAGGAACATGTATTTGTCTCTTAAATCCAGGCCGTTCCCTGTAATCTGTAACACTGGGTTGGAGAAAGTAATGGCAAATAGTGAGTGCACAAACCATAGAAGGTAAACTGTACACAGCGCCAGGGCAGTGTGATGGTATGTCTACTTTTAGATTGTGTTAGCTTATCAATGAACACACTCGTCACTCGACGAGTTTCACGTCTTTACGACGGATACTTAAATGTGTGTTAGGCATTATTGTTGCAGTCTAAGCAGTCATTGTAGCAGCTAGATGAGCGAGAACCGAAAGGGTCTGTGCCATAAACCGTTATTTCTGTACGGCGTTGCTAATGTGTCGTTACTGTTATTTCTCCCTCTGCTCGCCCTGTAAATGCCCTACGTCGCTGGATAGCGAAGGTGTTTTCTGCATCTCGCTCCTTTTTCTTGTATGTTCTCCGTTTGTCGCCTTCCTCGCATTCAAACCAATTCGAGCCGAAGTCCGCTACATGTCCAAAATGGTGGTCGCGTTTACGAAGGTCACGTGACTGAAAAGGGTCTATAGCCTCCTGGGAGAAAGCCCCATTTCAGCCCTTTTCCCAGTGCGTCGTTTTGCTCATGAGAAGCATGGAGGCAGGGAAGGGTAGAGGGTGGGGGTGGGCCATGGGGGGAGGGGCTTGACCAGAAAATTATGGACACACAAAAATAAATATGAGAAATACATAAGAAGAAATGACCACTAATCAGGTTCCTTCACAAGTCTAAATAAGGGAGTGAGAAAATGTGTGTACAACACTAGTAGTCTAGTATAGTAGTATAGTGCTTGCGTGCACACACATACTCGCTGCTATCAGCGCCTGTAGCCACGCTGCTAAGACAAAACCCCGTTCTCCCTCGGACTCCTTTCGTAAACTCAACGTGACACAGAGAACAGAGAGAGTGTTCAGAGTGGTAGTTTACGAACGTATAATACCCTAGGCTTGAACACGCACTCCATAACCAAAGAGTGACTACAGCAACATATCGCTTATCCAACAGAAGACATGCATTGCGGAGCAATAGTCAAACATAAGCTCATAAGTTACAGTCAATTTCCAGACTAAACTCAGTTTAACAGAGCATGCTGCATGCTTTTTGGTTTTGTAGTGCAGAGTACCTGGCTAACTGCAGGAAGCGGTTAGCTGCACAGCTAATGTAGCCATTGCAAGGCTAACGCGCCGATTTTAAAACACGGCAAAACGACTTAACAGTTATACACTTACTTGTTCGGTGTTTGTGGCTGATGCGGCAGGGATGCTTGGTACGGACCCAGGCTTCAGTGACAGTTGATGTGCAAAACCTGCCCTGTACTGTCCCAAGTTGTGGAAACATTCATCAGGAAAATGCTTCCGACAAACATACACCGTCTTAGGTAGACTCGACGGCGTATTATTGGAGTAAATAAAATTAAGCCACTGCGTCTTCAGGGGCTCTCCTGTCAGCAGTAAAAACAGACTCCTTTCTGTGTTGTCACATCCATGTACAGTGCAATTTCCATGTTTTGCTCACTTAGGTGGTGCCATGTTGTTGTGTCCTCTATGGTCTCCTCACTACAAAATTGAAGTGACGTATCTATGGTGGCAACTTTTGAGCTGGGCAGGCAATCCATACAGTGGGTGGGAATCCAGAGGGGGGGGGCGTGGGGATCATCTCCCTTGCTGACGTAGTAAAGGGAAGAGCCCATCAACGTGCCATTTTGACGCGCCATTCTCAAATGTTGACAAAGGGTGGGCATAGTTTGGTTTACACATTATGACATTTCTAGTCACTGGGGTGACTTAAGAAGGTCAGAGGAACTCATTTTAACGTTAAAAAACCTCAGAAAGTGAAAATTTCATGCCATGGGACCTTTAAATATTTACATATCAAATACTTTGTATATTGCAGGCTTCTTCATTAGCAGGCCAACAATATGGTTAGGAGCCACAAATGATATTGTGCAGCCCTAGTAATATTAGTGCACAATTTTTTGTTGTCTTGTGCAAAGGCCAGAGGCTTTGTTTAATAACATGACAGGAAATTATTTAGAAATGCACCAACCTTTGTTCTGGTTTTTACAAAACGGAGCCATGGATAGGTCTATTAAAGGGTTTTTAATTTTATTTATTTACTGTCAAATGAATGTGACAGTAAATAAATAAAATTATTTTAGCTTATATCAGATGCTCACTGGCTGTGCTGTGAAAATTGTGCATGCAGACGCTCATCTGAGTTTCCAAAACTGTCACTTAACTCAACTATTACTTAATATGAATACGATTATTAAAAAGCTTGTAATTTCTGCTTTTCAAATAAATTCTCTCTCATTAAGATCTGTTCAGTACTTTGGGAGTAACGGCAGGTTGAAGTTGGTACGACAGAGTACGCTCTCTGCTTGCGCGACATCAGGAAACTGCCAGTGATGGAGTCATGGGAACCTGGTCAGACTCGCTCTCTTGATTGGTTTCTGACTGGATTGCTCGTGAATATCAGATAACTTTTATAGGGATGTACTCTTGCTCTCTGTTTCTGATGAAGTATTCAGCAAAATTTTCTGTCAGCTAGTTTTCATGTTATGATTCATGGAAGACTTTGAAGTGAGTTTTCATAGCTTTACCTACTTATTTTTTCAAAATAAAACTGACATGTAAATATTTTAGAATATAACTAGTTGTTTTGATGAAAAATACTGAGATCTTAGTGGTCAGAATGATATTTTAAAAAAACGCAAGTCAAAACAAGTGTCAATTTCAATTCAATTAATTGGAATTATTTATTGGATGTGACTCAGTTTTTTTTTCAAGGTTAGCCTTGAAAACAATAATAAACAAAATTTATATTCTTTCATATAAAAGAACTAGTAGACCCTACTTTTGAGACATACAAAGCCCTACAGAGCACAAAGAGGGTATCAAATAATCTTATTACTTTATTTTGATAGAGAATGGTAAATGTGAATGACATTTATGCATATTTTATAATTAACATTGATTTCTCCTTCTTTGTGATGTACAAGTGAGCGATACAGTAGTGCTTGAAAGTTTGTGAACCCTTTATCACATCACATTATCTCTAGCCGCTTTATCCTTCTACAGGGTCGCAGGCAAGCTGGAGCCTATCCCAGCTGACTACGGGCGAAAGGCGGGGTACACCCTGGACAAGTCGCCAGGTCATCACAGGGCTGACACAGACAACCATTCACACCTACGGTCAATTTAGAGTCACCAGTTAACCTAACCTGCATGTCTTTGGACTGTGGGGGAAACCGGAGCACCCGGAGGAAACCCACGCGGACACGGGGAGAACATGCAAACTCCGCACAGAAAGGCCCTCGCCGGCCCCGGGGCTCAAACCCAGGACCTTCCTGCTGTGAGGCGACAGCGCTAACCACTACACCACCGTGCCGCCTGAACCCTTTATAATTTTCTATATTCCTGCATAAATATGACCTACTGTAAAACATCAGATTGTCACACAAGTCCTAAAAGTAGATAGAGAGAACCCAGTTAAACAAATGAGATTATTATACTCGGTCATTTATTTAATGAGGAAAATGATCCAAATCTTGCATATCTGAGTGGCAAAAGTATGTGAACCTTTGCTTTCAGTATCTGGTGTGACCCCCTTGTGCAGCAATAACTGCAACTAAACGTTTCCGGTAACTGTTGATCAGTCCTAACTTGGCCATTTCCAAACATTAACTTTGTTCTTCTTTAACCATTCTTTGGTAGAATGACTTGTGTGCTTAGGGTCATTGTCTTGCTGCATGACCCACCTTCTCTTGAAATTCAGTTCATGGACAGATGTCCTGACATTTTCCTTTAGAATTTGCTGGTATAATTCAGAATTCATTGTTCCATCAATGATGGCAAGCCATCCTGGCCCAGATGCAGCAAAAACAAGCCCAAATCATGATACTACCACCACCACCACCACCATGTTTCACAGATGGGATAAGGTTCTTATGCTAGAACGCAGAGTTTTCCTTTCCCCAAACAACGCTTCTCATTTAATCCAAAAAGTTCTATTTTGGTCTCATCAGTCCACAAAACATTTTTCCAATAGCCTTCTGGGTTGTCCATGTAATCTTTAGCAAACTGCAGACGAGCAGCAATGTTCTTTTTGGCAGTGGCTTTCTCCTTGCAACACTGCCACACACACCACTGCTGTTCAGTGTTCTCCTGATGGTGGACTCGAACATTAACATTAGCCAATGTGAGAGAGGCCTTCAGTTGCTTAGAAATTACCCTGGGGTCCTTTGTGACCTCACTGACTATTACACGACTTGCTTTTGAAGTGATCCTTGTTGGTCGACCACTCCTGGGGAGGGTAACAATGGTCTTGAATTTCCTCCATTTGTACACAATCTGTCTGACTGTGGATTGGTGGAGTCCAAGCTGTTTAGAGATGGTTTTGTAACCTTTTCCAGCCTGATGAGCATCAACAACGCTTTTTCTGAGGTCCTCAGAAAACTCCTTTGTTTGTGCCATGATGCACTTCACATGTGTTGTGAAGATCAGACTTGATAGATCCCTGTTCTTTAAATAAAACAAGGTGCCCACTCACACCCGATTGTCATCCCATTGATTGAAAACAGCTGACTAATTTCACCTTCAAATTAACTGCTAATCTTCGAGGTTCACATACTTTTGCCACTCACAAATAAGTAATATTGGATCATTTTCCTCAATAAATGACCAAGTACAACCCCGATTCCAAAAAAGTTGGGACAAAGTACAAATTGTAAATATAAACGGAACGCAATAATTTACAAATCTCAAACTGATATTGTATTCACAATAGAACATGGACAACATATCAAATGTCGAAAGTGAGACACTTTAAAATTTCATGCCAGATATTGTCTCATTTGAAATTTCATGACAGCAACACATTTCAAAAAAGTTGGGACAGGGGCAATAAGAGGCTGGAAAAGTTAAAGGTACAAAAAAGGAACAGCTAGAGGACCAAATTGCAACTCATTAGGTCAAATTGGCAATAGGTCATTAACATGACTGGGTATAAAAAGCATCTTGGAGTGGCAGCGGCTCTCAGAAGTAAAGATGGGAGGAGGATCACCAATCCCCCCCAATTCTGTGCCGACAAATAGTGGAGCAATATCAGAAAGGAGTTAGACAGTGTCAAATTGCAAAGAGTTTGAACATATCCTCATCTACAGTGCATATCATCATCAAAAGATTCAGAGAATCTGGAAGAATCCCTGGGCGTAAGGGTCAAGGCCGGAAAACCATACTGGGTGCCTGTGATCTTCGGGCCCTTAGACGGCACTGCATCACATACAAGCATGCTTCTGTATTGGAAATCACAAAATGGGCTCAGGAATATTTCCAGAGAACATTATCTGTGAACACAATTCACTGTGCCATCCGCCGGTGCCAGCTAAAACTCTATAGTTCAAAGAAGAAGCCGTATCTAAACATGATCCAGAAGCGCAGACGTCTTCTCTGGGCCAAGGCTCATTTAAAATGGACTGTGGCAAAGTGGAAAACCATTCTGTGGTCAGACGAATCAAAATTTGAAGTTCTTTATGGAAATCAGGGACGCCGTGTCATTCGGACTAAAGAGGAGAAGGACGACCCAAGTTATCATCAGCGCTCAGTTCAGAAGCCTGTATCTCTGATGGTATGGGGTTGTATTAGTGCATGTGGCATGGGCAGCTTACACATCTGGAAAGACACCATCAATGCTGAAAGGTATATCCAGGTTCTAGAGCAACATATGCTCCCATCCAGACGACATCTCTTTCAGGGAAGACCTTGCATTTTCCAACATGACAATGCCAAACCACATACTGCATCAATTACAGCATCACAGCTGCGTAGAAGGGTCCGGGTACTGAACTGGCCAGCCTGCAGTCCAGATCTTTCACCCATAGAAAACATTTGGCACATCATAAAACGGAAGATACGACAAAAAAGACCTAAGACAGTTGAGCAACTAGAATCCTACATTAGACAAGAATGGGTTAACATTTCTATCCCTAAACTTGAGCAACTTGTCTCTTCAGTCCCCAGATGTTTACAGACTGTTGTAAAGAGAAAAGGGGATGTCTCACAGTGGGAAACATGGCCTTGTCCCAACTTTGAGATGTGGTGTTGTCATGAAATTTAAAAATCACCTAATTTCTCTTTAAATGATACATTTTCTCAGTTTAAACATTTGATGTGTCATCTATGTTCTATTCTGAATAAAATATGGAATTTCGAAACTTCCACATCATTGCATTCCATTTTTATTTACAATTTCTACTTTGTCCCAACTTTTTTGGAATCAGGGTTGTATAATATTTTTGTCTCATTTGTTTAAGTGGGTTCTCTTTATCTACAGTACTTTTAGGACTTGTGTGAAAATCTGACGTTTTAAGTCATATTTATGCAGAAATGCAGAAAACTCTAAAGGGTTCACAAACTTAAGCACCACTGTAAGATTGCACAAAGATCCATTTGGTGAAACTTTGAAGGAGTGTGCACCAATTTAACAGTTTTACCCAATTAGCTGAATACTAATTTGTACAATTGGTTTTTACTAAATTTTTCAAACTTTGTATTCACTATACAACCATCTATGTGCCTGCCAATTTCCATGTAAATATTTTTGAAAAATAGAAAATGTTTGATCTCATTGGTTAATGAGGCCTACTTTGGACCAGGTTATCCTCATACATGGGGCCATTATTAAAAAATGTTCTATTTCCGGTCCACCGGCCGGGGGAGTGCCGTTTGTGCGGTTGAAATTTTTTTTTTAATGCTGGTTTTTCAACATTTTTTTTGGGTTCGTAAATCTAAAATCGAACTTGACATTTACGCATTCCCAGGGCTTTCCACTAAGGCTCATACTAGCCAGCCATGACATAAGTAGCCAGCCAGGCTGGGGTAAACACAAAATAAACTCCTGTGCACGCAGTTCCCAGGATTAAATGTATTTTCCACAGACCATTTATTTATTCACTTGACTCAAATACAAAGTAAAATGGCAGTAAATCATCTTTCTTTTCTTGCGTATTGCATCATGAGGCATTCCTGGCTTGTAAATCTCTTATTTTCGGTGCATGACACATTCACGCAACTGAGCATGCTATGAATTAACAACGACAACGGTCTGCAGTGGGGCTACACAATTAAACACTCAGCGAACATCTCCATTTGTGTATGAAAATACACTCCAACCACTCAGTTTAGTTTAATTTACAACCAACGTGTCTTTTGATGCCAGCACGTAATTGAATGAGAGAAGACTGGTTTACCGGAGACAAAATAAGCGTCATCTCTGCTTCTGTTCCCTCCGATGGCCCCGACACACTACTGCCTCCGCCGAGTGCGCGCGCACACCGCGTGTCAGGGCCACGGATGAGTTACTCTCCCTTGATCAACGAAGTCGGCGGGGAATTTGTGGTTATTATCGGTACAAACAGCGCGAATCACAAATGAGCGCGGTTCAGTTTGACATTATCGTCAGTCCGTTAGATAAACATTTAATTTTATTAAAATCGAAAATTAATATTTAGAGCCTGTGGGCTACAAAAATAGTCATTAAAGTAGCCGGCTGTATGGCCGGCAGCCGGCGCTTGTGGAAAGCCCTGCATTCCACGCAGAATATAGAATTAAAATCAGCTCTGTGTATGCGCCGTGTGGCACAAAAAAATGGCAGCCACCATGAAGGAAGGAGATCCGGAGTTTTCAAACATTTGCTTAAGTGTGAAATCGCAAAATGGTATTCTAGCGAACAACAAAATAGTAAAGATTCAGAAAAAAAATCATTCAGTGATCATTTTAATAGTGTAATTTCATCCGAACTAGGCCTAACAGTCGATTTAGAACTACAAAAAATGTCCGACACACGGACTAAGTACCTTTGTAAAAGTTTTGCAAATGTTGCAGTCAGCATTTAAAATGCTAACTTAAAGTTTTTGTACAAGTTTCAGTTGATTAAACTGTCATTTTATTAAATGTGTCTGCTTTTGTAATAAAAAAAAAGTACTGAAAGAAAAAGCAAACAGCATTGCGATTTCTCATCCATCCATCTATCTATATATCTATCCCTCCCTCCAGACTGAAAATTTTTTTGCTCACCCGGTGGACAGGAAACGGATTTTTTTTTTTTAAGGATGGCCTGACATTAGGTCAGTTTTCTAAAAATTAAGCCATTTTTCAATCTTTGATTGGTGGCATCTCAAGAACAGATAAACATTTTAATTCTGTAAAAAAGTTTCACATTCAATTCTGAATTCAAGAACAGCTTCAAGCAATTTGGATTGAATTTTTCACCTGATATGCCTAATAATAGCATCCAACTGTTATCTAAAGATTAAAAGGGATTCGAAAACGTGTTACTATTTACTGATTAACAGACAAAACTGAACTCTCAATTTGCAAGTTTGGCTTTGGAAGGTGCTCAGGGTTGAAGTGACAGACACACACACACACACACCACCTCAGAACACTTTTTGGTATATACCACCAGTCAAAAAGTTTGTACACCCCTACTCTACTCATTCATAGGCGTTTCTGCATTTTGACCATTTTCTACATTGTCGAACAATACTGAGGACATCAAAACTACAAAATAATTCCATACATGTTCCATATGTTACACTGTAAACAAACAAGCAAAAAAAAAAGTGTTAAACAAAATGTTTCATATTTTAGATTCTAAGTATCCAGCATTTACCTTGATGCTATTGCCATTGTCTTAACCAGCTTCATGAGGTAGTCACCTGGAATGCTTTTCAATTAACAGGTATGCCTCATCAAAAGTTAATTATGGCCCTTTTCCACTACCCTTTTTCAGCTCGCTTCAGCCCGACACGGCTTGCGTTTCGACTATCTCAAAACAGCACGACTCAGCTCGCTTCAGCCCTGCTTAGCACCCAAAACTCGCACGGTTTTGGAGTGGGGCTGAAGCGAGCCAAACCGAGCTGAGTGAGGCTGGGGGCGTGAGCAGACACTCCCCTGTGCACTGATTGGTGAGGAGTGTCCTCACATGCCCACACACGCCCCGCGAGCACGCTGGGATCTGTAAACACCGTAAACCCGGAAGAAGAAGAATTACGAGAATTTCTGAAGCCTTGTGCGCCTCGCCTCATCTATACGCTCTTGCCAGTATCTGTTGGCGTTGTCGGTGACAACAAGCCACAGCACCAAGACCAGCAACACTAACGACTCCATGTCCTCCATGTTTATTGTTTACTATCCGGGTCGTGAGACTACCGCTTAAAAGATCACTGATGTCACTGTTTGCGCCGCTTAACGACATCACGTGACGTCCACCCACTTTCGCTAACTCCACCCAATGTGTCCACCCACTTCCAGCCAGCACGGTTCAGCGCGGTTGTAGTCGAAATGCAACTCCAATAGCCCCGCTCAGCTCGACTCAGCCCAACTCAGCACGGCACGGCTCAGCCTGACTCAGCCGCGTTTGTAGTGGAAAAGGGGCATTAGTGGACTAGTTTCTTGCCTTCTTAATGTGTTTGAAAGCAAACAGTAAATAATAAATTACACACACAAAAAAAAACCCCTATTCCACAGCTATAGTAATTAACAGTTATTCCACAAAATCGAGTCGTACATGAGCTGATAGCCAGTGAGGAGCGTAGCACCGACTTGGCTATAAGCCATGTACGATGAGATTGAGTAGAATAACTTATTCCATCCACAGTCACTTGATTTTGAAAAAGAGCTTTTTTTTTTTTGCAAATTCAATAAATAGAAACTTGATCCAAAACTTCCAACAAAATCATTTCCGCTTGGAATGTAAACAAACCAGCAAAATGACCGTAGCAATTTGTGAAAAATGCTATAATTCTTGAAAAATAAGATACATTCTTACCATCAAATACTTTTATTCCACATTTTGTTGCTTTTTTCTATTTTTTGGGGTTTTGTTTTCAAGTAGAGTTTTTATTTCGTCCTCGGTTGTGTCAGCAACACACCACCATTTTGTTTCTCTATTCACAGTATAAGAGCTGATAGCCTAGTAGTAGAGTAGCCAATCAGAGCGCACCATTGCTCATATCCAGTGAATGTAGATAGAATAATCCACATTATATCAAGAACTGCTCAACTAGTAAAGAGAAGCAACAACCATCATTACTTTAAGACATGAAGTGTCTTTCTTAATGATAAAGAAAAATTAAATTAGAAGGTGTCCAAACTTCTGACTGGTACTGTATGTCTACAAGTTCATACTCCCTAAACGTACGAGCAATCATAAGGAATCACTTAATTTATAGATCACACCTTTGGTCTTTACTAAATGTCAGTACAATGGATTACCAACAAAACAGGCCATAAAGCACGCTTTCTACGTTGGTGGTATTCAAAATGGAGTCTGTAATTTTCTTTAGTCATTCAATTACAGCAGCGCAAATGACATCCAACTACTTTGAGTATAGGTATAATTGTTCGTCTATTTGACTAGCCTCGTGTTAAATGGGTTTAACCCAGACATCGAAAACTCAAACAAGTCAACTGAAATCTAATGTGCTCAAGTCAGCGGAAGGTTAAAGAATAAAATGCTCGAACCATCAGATGAGTAAGAGCCATCAATTTATAGTGATTTATCATACAGCTCAAGAGCTCTTGAGTCCTGCTCTAAACAGTCACTACGTTTACATGCACATAGAGAGAATCGAATTTCTGCCGTTGCTTGACTGAAATCGAAGTTCAAAATGCCATGTATACACCTTAATTCGGGTGAAATTGAACCGAACTTGATTTCTCGGAATCGAGCTACACGACCTAGATTATGCGATTTCTGCCGAGCTACTTTGTGCATGTATACCCTATCGAGCTAGTTGTCGAGCTACTTCCGGAAGTGACGAGACCACAAGCGGGAAACACAACAGCCTCGGTCGGCATGACAACGAATCATGACAACGGCATGAATCTTTTCTTTTTGTGGCATTGTTTGCACTGTTAAAATTTAGCTCACTTACTGTATCACCAAATACATCTGTACAGCTGTTGCATAGCTGTGAATTGTGTACATAAACAAGTCATTGTATTTGGAGATATATATATATATATATATATATATATATATATATATATATATATATATATATGCCCAACATCTGAAGAATGTCAATAAAAACAAAACAATTGAACTTTGTGTGTTTATTAAGACAAGTTAAATTGTAAGAAAAAAAATTTTTTTGTAAGCAGTGGTCTGCGCCGGACAGTTTGTAGCCATAGTCTGTTAGAGCAAGCCTAACAGCTTGAACACGGAACTGCCAGTGTTGCCAGATTGGGGGTTTCAAGTGCATTTTAGCAGATTTGAACATGTTTTGGGCTGGAAAACGTCAGCAGTATCTGGCAACACTATAGCTCTTCTTCATGACGACAACCGGAAGTGTACCAACACGATGGGGCGTGTAGCGCCACGTGTGGCTCGGGTGCACAATGCACCTTGCACAATAGCCCGATTTCACTTGTGCATGTAGGATTGGATTTCTCTGGCACCCCTGCTGGGACCCTTTGCTCGATTACCAACAGCAGCTCGATTTGGATGTGCATGTAAACGTAGTCAGTATGATGTTTGGGTCAAGGGACTGAAGGATCCCAGGTCATCATTTAGCAACTACGTTCAAGAGGGGGGAAAAAAAATCCCGTCCCCCACACACACAATGCATGCACCTTTCCTCTCCTTGAATAAATAACAGCCTTGAAGAGATCGAATTTCACAGTGCGAGCTTGGCCTACGTGTCCAACAGTTTAGCAACATCCATGCATCCATTATCCATAACCACTTATCCTGTGCAGGGACTCAGGCAAGCTGGAACCTATCCCAGCTGACTATGGGCAAGAGGCAGGGTACACCCCGAGTTGCCAGGTCATTGCAGGGCTGACACAGAGACAACCATTCACACTCACATTCACACCTATGGTCAATTTAGAGCCACCAATTACCCTAACCTGCATGTCTTTGGACTGTGGAGGAAACCAGAGCACCCGGAGGAAACCCACACAGACACGGGGAGAACATCCAAACTCCACACAGAAAGGCCCATGTCAGCCACTGGGCTTGAACCCAGAACCTTCTTGCTGTGAGGTGACAGTGCGAACCACTACACCACTGTGCCACCTGAGTTTAGTGACTGTGCTCATTTCAAAAATGTATTTTATTTATGCCTTTGCATGAGGAAGTTTTGTTGCATTGGATACTTGCAAGTGTCAGCTTTGCTACTGGTAGTTGAACCACATTTCACTCCTTGTGTGCGCACTAATAACCAGGTTCCATGGATACACTTACGCTGTTAATGTGTTCAGGACGACGGGAAGTTTCCAACTAATAAAAAGCAATAATGCAGGGTGGTTTTTTTTCTTTCTCTGAGGTTACAATTATCACTATGGAAATTTCTGAAAGCTGACTCAAGTGTGTGCACGTGACATGATGTAAACCAAGCATGAGTGACAAAAAGCCAGAAGCTTCCCAAGTACTGAGTAGTATAATGTCAAAATTGATCCCCGATTATTTTTTTTAATTTTTGCCTAGACAGTATAAAAGTAGTAGTTATAATTTGGCTATCTGAGTCTGAGGAGATGAACAGTTTGGGGGGGGGGACAAACAAACAAAAAGAAACCTCCGACTCCTCTACTGTATTTCATATAGGGTAATAAAAGAAAACACTTGGGGCATGCGGTTATAATCACTGACAGGGTCATGTGATGCATCTGGAGACAACATAGAGCTACTGTTGTTACAACAGTAAAGTTGATTATTTTCCTACAACAGCATGACAATGTATTTTATTCCTCTTATACCATGGTTATTTGTAAGAACCGAGTATTATTGTTGATTCTCTACAGCAGCAGCTCTGATGGTAGTTTATATTAAATATATAATGTAATTTATGTACGGCATGCCTTTCTTTAACAACTAAAAAACTGTATAATCCCTGGCAAACTTCTATGGCACAAGAACAATAAAACACTTTGGTACATGCTGTTATAAGAAAATTATCAACTTTTGGGTGGTAACGGTAATGGCGTTGATGGTTTTCCTATAACAGCATGCCATGTGGGTTTCCCCCGGGTGCTCCGGTTTCCCCCACAGTTCAAAGACATGCGATTAGGTTAATATGGGATGGTCTTGGGCTGAGGTGCCCTTGAGCGAAGCACCCAACTCCCAACTGCTCCCCAGGTGCTGTTAGCATGGCTGCCCACTGCTCTGGGTATGTGTGTGTGCTCACGCACGTGTGTGATCACTGCTTCAGATGGGTTAAATGCAGAGAGGAATTTTCACAAGCATGTGATGAATAAAAGTTGTTGCTCTTTCAGCCCTTACTGAAAGTCTAGGTTGTTATTGCATTTTGTCCTCGCAGCAATTTGAAAGGATTGAGAAGCGCAGGTTATCACACCTCCTGCGTTTGAGAGCAATGCACAGAACAAAAATAAATAATGCAGATATGAACTATCCATGCCGAAATAACCAGCATGTAGAGGTCTGGATGAGAATAAATAAATAAATAGATAAATACAATAAAAACAAAAGTACAATAAAGAAGCACAAAGGGGTAAATGATCTATTCAAAATGTATTACGGAGAGGGAACCTATACAAAAAAGTAAACAAACTAAACACACTTGCGCAACAAAGCGTAAAGCTGCCAGTTTAAATGTCCCATGAGGACCTCATGATGAGGTAGTGCTGATACTACCACCACCACAATAATAATAATAATAATTCTACTAATACTCCAACTAATATTACTCTAATACTAATACTCTAGAACAATTACTACTAATAATAATCCTGCTGGAACAACTATTAATACTACATATTAATAAATAATCCTGCTGGAACAACTACTACTAATAGAAAAATTGTATTTGTATATATATATATATATATATATATATATATATATATATATATATATATATATAAATAAATTTTATATATGAGTGATTCCACGCTTATGGGTACTGAAATGGGGACATGAACTTATTTTTAAAAATTCACCTAAAACCATTTCTTTTTTTACCATCAGGTCACAAAACATGTAATCTTTAATGAATGATATGTTAAAAGATAACTTTAATTTTCTGAGATGTAATAAAAACATATTTATATGCCAAAGTCAAGCCTATGAGTTCCAAAATGATGTCTGTTACATTACTTCTGTTACAATTGTCCATCTCGCGTCTGTTACAAATTACAATCTAGCTATATACCATGTTAATCTTATTGAAAGAATGTGTATGTTTATTCTACTACACATGTTTATTAATTATATTTGCTAAAACATCACCTTCCTATGTTTCAAAAAGTAATTCTATATTGTTAAAATTGAGAATATATATATGTCCACAACACTTCTGTTACGTTCTGACTGTGGCATATAAATACGTTTTTATTACATCTCAGAAAATTAAAGTTATCTTTTAACATATCATTCATTAAAGATTACATGTTTTGTGACCTGATGGTAAAAAAAGAAATGGTTTTAGGTGAATTTTTAAAAATAAGTTCATGTCCCCATAAGCGTGGAATCACCACTCATTCATTCATTCATATATATATATATATATATATATATATATATATATATATATTCCTGCTCAACAACCACTACTAATAAATATATATCAGGTCCTATTAATAATTCCATTAATGGCATTTAGCAGATGCTCGTATCCAGAGTGATGTACAACACACCCAGAGCAGCCCAGGGAGCAGTTGGGGGTTTGGTGCCTTGCTCAAGGGATTGCTCAGCCATTCCTGCTGGTCCAGGGAATCGAACCAGCAACGTTTTGGTCCCAAAGCTGAGCTTTGGGGACCCAATCCTACTTGAACAACTACTAGTACTCCTCCTACTCCAATGCCTATTATTTATTATTATTACTACTACTCCTATTAATACTAATGATGTTCTTGCTAAAATGCCTCCTACTTCTCCAATTACTCCTCCTCATAATAATAATAATCCTCCTACACATACAGGAATAAGGGTACAGGAGGAGTTCATTTCTGTCTCCCAGGGTACAGTCTACACTAGTGTGTGTGTGTGAGAGAGAGAGAGATGTGTCTGGAAGCCCAGTGGCCGGACTGAGTGCAGCTGCAGGAGGACCTGTCTGACCTGAGCGAAGTAGAGGTTGAGGAGGCAGAGGGTGCAGAACTGAAGGCACACGGGGCAGCAGAAGAAGAGCCAGAAGGGCAGCGGCTGCAGGCGGCTCGCCTGGGCCATGTTGTTGAAGTAGAAGGAGAAGAGCGTGGTCCTGAGGGCCGACCAGAGCAGACACAGGAACAGGAACACACTCCGGTAGCTGAGGCGCTTGTGTCCGTAGTGCAGGATGAGCCAGAGCTGTGAGTAGATGAAGAGGAAGAGCAGCGAGTAGAGCAGCGTGTGGACGGCCGTGAGCGCCAGCTCCAATACAGAGCCTTCATCCTCATCCTCAGCCGCCAGAGCGCAGAGCCGCCGGAGAGGAGCCTCCAGGGACACCATGGCGACCAGACAAACTACTGCCAACCGGACTGAGTGCACAAGATGCGCCGTGTGTTAGTGTCCCACTGTTATCATTAAAACACCCACAAACTCCTCATAGAGCGGGCTGGAGAACGACCAGACTCATGACAAAGTTACACATAAAACTAACAGTGAAAGCTCCTCGTTTTAAAAAGATCAGTCATATAAACAGAGCTGAGAGATTAAAAACGGGCAAGCCAAAGCAAACAAACAACGAAAAAAAAACATCTCCAGAGAGGGGGGGAAGGAGCTCGGTGCAAGAAAAAAAAACAACTCCAGCTGAAAAAAATAAAGGAGCACAATCAGCTGGGGTTAGACTGCAGTTTAGGACACGCCCCTTATCCAATCAGGTATGGCACGCTCCAGCTAAACCCCCACCTCCTGCCCAATCAGAAAGAAGAGTGCCCCTGCTTGTGCCCCGCCTCTTTACCAATAGTAGGAAACTGACTTTGCTGGAACGCCATTTTGGATCTGGACACAACTGTACATCTGCACTGTACGTCAGTCCTCTGTGTTTTGAACCAAAATGTCGCATTCGTTCAATTTTTACCCGTTAAAGCTCCACCCGCTGTGTCCTTCATTGGTTATTCCTAAGTCCCGCCGCTGTCTCTGATTGGCTGTAAGAGTTTGTGATTTTTGATGGCATCCCAAACCATCTTGATAGATGAAGAGTCTACTACAAAGGATGCAAAAGGAGTTTAGTGTGTTCCCTAGATTGTGCACTTCTGTAGTGGTAAAGGAAGTGTTGGGGATTCAGCCTCTGTTTCAGGAAGTAACAGTGAACCACAAATTACACACTGGAGGATTTTATATTGTATTTCTTTCTTAGCTGTATTTATCTGCAGTGAAAGGCTGATGTAAAATTATTTTTGTTATGCAAAATATATGTATATTTTTCAGGTTTCCAAGAAGAGGAATTTTTTAATGAATTCAGAAACTGATCAGGTTTGAATGACCTATAAAATAGTGATGTAAGAATGGACCACATTGGGCTCATGAGCACTTTTTGTGTTGCTGCACTTGTGCTGTGTTTTGGATCAGAGCAATGTGCTTGTGGAAATCCTGCAAAGCTGCTGCAGCTCACTGCTGAGGGCTTTAAAGAGCATCTGCAGGCTGGAAAAACATCTCTCATTTACTTTGGCAAATATGGTGAGATGTCATGCACTTTTCATTAACTTAACGCATGTTTCTGTTAATTATGGTTAAAATAAGAGAGAAAAAATAATTTTAATAATAATAATAACAATAGTCATTTCAAAAAATGTTTTACAGTACTGTGCAAAAGTCTTAGGCACATGTAAAGAAATGCTGTAGACCAAAAATGACTTTAAGATAATGAAATGAAAGGTTTAACATTATAAAAATACTATAAACAGCAGTAAGCCATAATAAATGAAACAAAGTCAATATTTGGTGTGAGACGACCCTTTGCTTTAAAAAAAAATAGTAGTCTCCGGTACAATGAGTGCAGTTTTATAAGGAAATGAGCTGTAGGTTTTACTGAGCATCTTGCAGAACCAGCCACAGTTCTTCTGGACACTTTGTCACACTTGCGTCTTGATTTTGCACCAAAACCCAGTAGCCTTCATTAGGTTTTCTTTTTTAATCTGAAAAGTTCTCTCTTATGTAATATGCTGTTCAGACACAAACGTTTTTTTTTTCTGTAACATTTAATTTTATGCTGGAAAATGAACGTTTGGACCCTAAAATGTTTTTGTACTGACTTGATAATGTAGAAGTCATAAAATAGAAATCTATAACAAAAAGTTTATATTTAAAAAAAGGGGTGCCTAAGACTTTTGCACAGTACAGTGTGTGTGTGTGTGTGTGTGTGTGTGTGTGTGTGTGTACATGTATATTTTATACATATATAATATACACACACAACAGGAAATGAAAAAGTGCAAGGTTTGGCATGGTGGTGGTAGCATCATATAAAAAAAATACACACTTTTAAGGCTGTAATGATTACAGATGAAATGATGCACATTTCCTTCACTGTATTTGTATTTACTACTAAATTCCTTTCAGACAGCTTTTTAAAAATTTTACATTACATTACAAATATTTAGCAGACGCTCTTATCCAGAGTGACGTACAACAAGACCCTGACAGCAGTGGGCAGCCTGAGGAGCAGTTGGGGTTTAGGTGCCTTGCTTAAAGGAACAGTCCACCGTACTTCCATAATGAAATATGCTCTTATCTGAATTGAGACGAGCTGCTCCGTACCTCTCCAAGCTTTGCGCGACCTCCCAGTCAGTCAGACGCAGTCAGACGCGCTGTCACTCCTGTTAGCAATGTAGCTAGGCTCAGCATGGCCAGTGGTATTTTTTGGGGCTGTAGTTAGATGCGACCAAACTCTTCCGCGTTTTTCCTGTTTACATAGGTTTATATGACCAGTGACATGAAACAAGTTCAGTTACACAAATTGAAACATAGCGATTTTCTATGCTATGGAAAGTCCGCACTATAATGACAGGCGTACTAACACCTTCTACGCGCTTCGGCAGCGCATTGATATCTGAGCTCCGTATCAATGCACTGCTGAAGCGCGCAGAAGGTGTTAGTACGCCTGTCATTATAGTGCGGACTTTCCATAGCATAGAAAATCGCTACGTTTCAATTTGTGTAACTGAACTTGTTTCATATCACTGGTCATATAAACCTATGTAAACAGGAAAAACGCGGAAGAGTTTGGTCGCATCTAACTACAGCCCCAAAAAATACCATTGGCCATGCTGAGCCTAGCTACATTGCTAACAGGAGTGACAGCGCGTCTGACTGCGTCTGACTGACTGGGAGGTCGCGCAAAGCTCGGAGAGGTACGGAGCAGCTCGTCTCAATTCAGATAAGAGCATATTTCATTATGGAAGTACGGTGGACTGTTCCTTTAAGGGCACTTCAGCCATACCTATTGGTCCAGGGAATTGTACCAGTGACCTTTTGGTCCCAAAGCTGCTTCTCTAACCTTTAGGCCATGGCTTCCCCATGCTTTTGTATCATCCTGTCAGATTTGCATTGATTCTCGTTGCATCAGTCAGTCAGTAATGTCACTGTTTTTTCTTTTATGTCTGAATGTATTGAGCATGAGTTTTTCTGCTTATTTACAGCTGATCCTGCCATTCAGACGTTTATAGAGCAGTTAGAGACGTCCGCTGTGGCATTGGAGGACTACGGCATATTGGTGGCGATGGTCAGTTAAATCATGCTTTTATTCTTTACCATAATAATACTCATCTCTGATTGTCTGGGCTGTAGTTTATAGTCGACTGTATGTCTGCAGACTACAGAATTATAATTAAGAATGACATGAAAATGGATTACGATATGATGATATGTGGGGGCGGCATGGTGGTGTAGTGGTTAGCGCTGTCGCCTCACAGCAAGAAGGTCCAGGTTCGAGCCCTGTGGCCAGCGAGGGCCTTTCTGTGCGCAGTTTGCTTGTTCTCCCCGTGTCCGTGTGGGTTTCCTCTGGGTGCTCCGGTTTCCCCCACAGTCCAAAAACATGCAGGTTAGGTTAACTGGTGACTCTAAATTGACCGTAGGTGTGAATGGTTGTCTGTGTCTATGTGTCAGCCCTGTGATGACCTGGCGACTTGTCCAGGGTGTACCCTGCCTTTCGCCTGTAGTCAGCTGGGATAGGCTCCAGCTTGCCTGCGACCCTGTAGAACAGGATAAAGCGGCTAGAGATAATGAGATGATATATGGTATGAAAATTCCATGCCTTATGTAGAGTAGACTAAGGGAAGTGAAAAAGTTCAAGCATAATGTATTACTAAAGTGCTGCGTTAATTTCTACGCTCGAAAATGTATCTGAGATAATTCATGTATTATTTATTACCTGACCAATATGTGTCTCTTCAGGTAAACTGCTCCAAAGAAAATGTCGCAGATTACTGCACAGAGGAGGAAGTGACACGGAAAGCTTATTTATTCAGGTTTAAACTAATCCATATTATCACCAACACTCATTTCTAATAATTACATTACATGGCATTTAGCAGAATCATTTGTTTGCTTCTTTAATGTTGTTTAAAGTAAGGTACGCGTAGAGCTACCAGTTTAGCCTAGTGAACACTGCATGTCTCTATGTATGTAATAATAAGTAATTCACTTTAACTTTAAAAGGCACCAGAAACACAATTTGTTTATGGTTTCAGAAAATAACAGATTAAAGGAAAACTCCATCCTAATTACTTCTTTTTTTTCTCAGAGGTGCTGATGTCTTGAGAAGTTTCGAGACTGACACCATTTTTGACGTCAATGCTATCGTGTCTCATATGCTATTGTGAGTTGCCTTATTTATTAATTTGCAATGCTGTAATAATTCAGTCCATGACGCAGACCATTTGCTCTTTGTGTACAGCACAGTGCTCTTCAATGAGGTTCGCTACATTCACACACCAGCTGAGTTGGTCAGTGTTGAAAGAGTGGCGAAGGGGAAGACGGATATTGTGATGGGTCACATACCTGCACTCGGCCTTCCAGGTTCGATTCATGTGTATATTTCTTTGGCACATAGCATGCATTGAAAATTGTCTCCTGTGCATTTAATTTTTGCCCAAACTCTTCTTATGACTTTGAAAATCATTTAGGTCTTCGATATCTGTACATATTGTATTTATTTGTTTGAGATGCTAATGATGGGACAGCATAGTAAAGTAAATGTTAAATATTTCTGAGCAGAGCACAGGGCTTTAATGGAGACAGCATTTGTTTACGGAGGAAAGTACCAGTTTGTGCAGACCACTGGAGCACCTCTGCTCAAACACATGGGGTAAGTGTGAGCAGACTTACATTTACACGCATTCATTCAGAATATACAGCTCTGGAAAAAATTAAGAGACCACTTCAACTGTTTCGTAAATCAGGATCTTGATGTATGGCAGTCATTTCATTCCAGTGTCTGTGCTGGAATTCCAACACAAGCACACCTCATTTTACTTAATGAGGTACTGATTAGGTGATCACACCTAAACCAAATCTTAATTAACAAGGAAAAGTATAAAAACCACTACTGTGGTCATCACTATCCTCTTGCAGTAGGACCAGTTTGGATGGCAAAAACAGTGCTGGTAGTACCTTAAATTTAATTGGAATAAAAAATATAATAGCGGAGCTCGGCCCGTGCCCTGTGATGACCTGGCGACTTGTCCAGGGTGTACCCCACCTTTCGCCTGTAGTCAGCTGGGATAGGCTCCAGCTTGCCTGTGACCCTGTAGAACAGGATAAAGCGGCTAGAGATAATGAGATGAGATGAGCTCGGCCCGCGCGAGCGGAGCACCATACCTAAGAAAAAATGGTAAACCCATCGAGTCGATTTTTTGTGGTTTGTCTGTATGTGTACCACCACTCATACACACCACCTAGTGGTCAGTGTTAGTAATTACCTGTCATGCGCACCGCCTAGTGGCTAGTGTTAGTAATTACCTGTCATACACACCGCCTGGTGGTCAGCGTTAGTAATTACCAGTCATACACACTGCCTAGTGGCCAGTGTTAGTAATTACCAGTCATACACACCGCCTAGTGGCCAGTGTTAGTAATTACCAGTCATACACACCGCCGAGTGGTCAGCGTTAGTAATTACTAGTCATACACTTGGTTTCCAAGATGGTGGCGCGCGCACACGCAGCGGCTCCTCTCTGTCCCGACAGAACAGTGTTTTCGTGTTTTTTGTGTTTTAAAACAGTGTGTATCTGTTCGTCTTTGTCGCGTCCATTAGTCTCAAGGCGCACATACTCCCGTGAGTTTCTGCTCGACATTCGCAGAACTATATTCACAGATATAAATCCAGCGGACGCGGAAGTGCTATGCGGCTACGGTTTGCTCCGGAGGCCTGCTCAATCACTGACCCCCACTCCTGCATCCAGCCCGCAGTGGAAGCGCCACAGGCGGAACATGCGGAAACAGAAGAGAGGCAAATGCGGAGGTATCCGAGCTAGGCTAGCGGCTAGCCCTCACCAGTCAGCTATCCCTACCATCACTCTGGCCAACGTACGCTCTCTGGACAACAAGCTGGATTATGTCCGCCTGCTCCGCTCATCTTTTGAGTCTGTGAGTGAGTGCTGTGTCCTTGTGTTTGTGGAAACATGGCTTAATGACAGCGTCCCGGACTGTGCCATTCAGCTAGCCTGGCTAACATGCTACCGGTCAGACAGAGCGCTAGTCGAGGGGAGGGAAGACTCGCGGCAGAGGACTCTGTGTTTACATCAGTGATGCCTGGTGCCGTGATGCTGTTGTGGTCTGCAAACACTGCTCACCTCTGGTGGAGTTTATGATTATTAAGTGCCGGCCATTCTATCTGCCGAGGGAATTCACAGCCATATTGCTGGGAGCAATGTACATCCCTCCCGGCTCCAATAACAACAGGAGTGAAGCACTGAATGAACTCTATCAGCACATCAGTGAGCAGCAGACAGCCCACCCAGATGCTTTCCTCATCCTGGCTGGGGATTTCAATCATGGAAACCCCAAAAGCGTGTTTCCAAAACTCTATGGACATATCAACTTTCCTACACGTGGAAACAATACTCTGGACAATGTTTACACCATGCATAAAAATGCCTACAAATTCCTACTCCTTCCCCACCTTGGGGCCTCAGATCACTCCACGGTTATGCTAATGCCAGCATACAGGCAGCTGGTTAAAGTCACCAAACCAGCTACAAAACAGATACATGTGTGGCCAGAGGGGTCCTCAGAGGCACTCCAGGACTGTTTTTCCACCACTGACTGGAGCATGTTTAGACAGGCGACCACCTACAACAACTCCACAGATCTCCAGGAGTACATGGAGACCGTCACTGCCTACATGAGGAAGTGCATGGATGACGTTACAGTCACCAGAACCATCTCCATTCGGGCCAATCAGAAGCCATGGCTGACAGGGGACGTCTATAGGCTCCTGTGGGCTCGGGACGCCGCCTTCAGAGCTGGGGACGAGGTGGGCCTGAGGACAGCTAGGGCCAATCTGTCACGAGGCATCAGGGTGACCAAGAGACAGTATTCCAGGCACATTGCTGACCATTTCAACGACAGCAGAGACACCAGGAACCTGTGGTGGGGGATTCAGACCATCACAGTGACAACTCCACGTCTCAGCTGAATCAGTTGAATGACTTCTTCGCTCGCTCTGAGGCAGACAACAGCACCACGGCACAGAAGACCCCACCACCTCCCGGCGACCAGGTGTTGACGCTGTCCCCAGACAGCGTGAGGAGAGCTCTCAGGACGACAAATGCACGAAAAGCCCCGGGTCCTGATAACGTTCCTGGTCGTGTCCTGAGAGACTGTGCCGAGGAGCTCACAGATGTCTTTACAGACATCTTCAACATCTCGTTGAGCCGGGCTGTTGTCCCCATGTGCCTCAAAACCACCACCATCATCCCGGTCCCGAAGAAGCCGTCTCCCTCCTGCTTCAATGACTACCGCCCTGTTGCACTCACTCCCATCCTCATGAAGTGCTTCAAGCGGCTAGTCATGAGGCATATCAAGTCTGCCCTCCCCCCCTGCCCTGGATCCTTTCCAGTTTGCATATCAGGCCAACCGTTCGACCGATGACTCCATCTCCACTGCCCTCCACTCAGCCCTCACCCACCTGGAGACAAAAGACTCGTATGTCAGAATGCTGTTCATAGACTTTAGCTCAGCATTCAACACAATCATTCCTCAGCAGCTCATTCATAAATTGGACCAGCTGGGACTCAACACCTCCCTGTGCAACTGGCTGCTGGACTTCCTGACGGGGAGACCACAGACTGTCCGGATTGGCAGCAACTCCTCCAGCACCATCACACTGAACACGGGGGCCCCCCAAGGATGTGTGCTAAGCCCCCTCCTCTTCACTCTGCTGACCCACGACTGCACACCAACATCCAGCTCAAATCTCTTCATTAAGTTTGCGGATGACACGACTGTGGTGGGTCTCATCAACAATGGCGATGAGACAATCTACAGGAGTGAGGTGAGCCGCTTGGCCATGTGGTGCAAAGACAACAATCTCTGTCTGAACGTGGAGAAGATGAAGGAGATTGTTGTGGACTTCAGGAGAGAGCACAACCAGCATGCTCCACTATCTATCGACGGTGCTGCAGTGGAGAGGGTGAGCAGCACCAAGTTTCTGGGTGTGCACATCTCTGAAGACCTGTCCTGGAGCAACAACACCGCATCACTGGCCAAAAAAGCCCAACAGTGTCTGTACTTCCTCCGCAAACTGAGGAGAGCAAGAGCCCCGGCCCCCATCATGCACACTTTCTACTGAGGCACCATCGAGAACATTCTGACCAGCTGCATCACCGTGTGGTACGGCGCCTGCACCGTGTCCTGCTGCAAGTCTCTGCAGCGCATCGTGAGAGCAGCTGAGAGGATCATTGGTGTCTCTCTCCCTTCTCTAATGGATATTTATAACTCCCACCTCACCCGCAAAGCCATCAGGGTTGCAGGTGACCCCACCCACCCACCCACCCATCTCACAGCCTCTTCAGCCTGCTGCTGTCGGGGAGGAGACTGCGGAGTCTCCGGGCCAAAAACAGCAGGCTCAAGAACAGTTTCTTTCACCAGGCAGTCAGGAGGCTCAACTCCCTCCCTGTTCTGCCCCTCCTCCCACCTCTGCCCCCTGCCACAGATTCTGCTCGCACACCCCCCTTCAGCATCTGACATGTCATTCTCACAGTCCCCCCCCCCAACGCGCACGCGCGCGTGCACACACATACGTACATACATCTCATCGTTCATTAACACACTGAACTCAGGGACCGCACATCTCACTTTAGCTCGCTCATTTGCACTATTCCGCACTACCTCATCTTAACAGCTGCTAGTTTGTTTATACTGCTTATTTCATCTTATTTCATGTTTCATGTTTACTTGCTATACCTCAAGTGCCCTTGACTGGTTATTTGAACCAATTTATGTGTGTGTGTGTGTGTGTGTGTGTGTGTGTGTGTGTGTGTGTATATGAGTCTGTGCGTAGTTCTTATCTAGTGTTTACACTGTTTATATTGTCTGAGTGTTTAGTCTGTCTTGTTCTTATCTAGTGTTTATACTCTTTATACTGTTTATATTGTTTGAGTGTTTAGTCTATGTCTCGTTCCTATCTAGAGTGTTTATACTGTTTATATTGTTTTTTTCAATTATTCTATTTTTTATTTATTGCATTGCCTGTTTGCACCGTGGGTCAGAGAGGACTGATATTTCATCTGTACTGTATGTCGAGCATGTATAGCATATTTGACAATAAAGTTGACTTGACTTGACTTGATACCCACTGCCTAGTGGTTAGCGTTAGTAATTACCAGTCATACACACCGCCTAGGGGCGGCACGGCGGTGTAGTGGTTAGCGCTGTCGCCTCACAGCAAGAAGGTCCAGGTTCAAGCCCCGTGGCCGGCGAGGGCCTTTCTGTGCGGAGTTTGCATGTTCTCCCCATGTCCGCATGGATTTCCTCCAGGTGCTCCGGATTTCCTCCAAGGCTCCAGCTTGCCTGCGTCCCTGTAGAACAGGATAAAGCGGCTAGAGATAATGAGATGAGACACACCGCCTAGTGGCCAGTGCTAGCCAGTAAAGAAATACAGATAGTTGTTGACTTACGACCGATCGATTTTACGACCGTCTGGTTATGACTGGCAAATGTTTCCCAGCTGAGCTAGCTGAGTGTACGACAGTTTCCGCCCCAGCTCCCGGCAGCGCCTCTCGCCGCGTACGACAGTTTCCGCCCCAGCTTCCGGCAGCGCCTCTCGCCGCGTACAACAGTTTCCGCCCCAGCTCCAGGCACATGCACAGTCTCTCTCGCGCTCCCTCGTGCACTCGGTCATACAGTTTCCGCCCCAGCTCCAGGCACATGTGCAGTCTCTCTTGCGCTCCCTCACGCATGCCGTCATACAGTTTCTGCCCCAGCTCCTGGTTTATGAAACGAGCAAATGCTCCCGCCAGCCCGAGCGCTGCAACAGCTGATGACGTAGACGACCCACAGCCAAGCACCAGTGATGCCAGCGGTCACTAAATTTTGTATTTTGCTATGTTTTACATTTGTATTTTGGTATGTTTCAAACTAAAATGTTTTCTATTTTTCACACCTGTATTTCGTATTTTTTGTTTTGCACATCCCATCTCATCATCTCTAGCCGCTTTATCCTGTTCTACAGGGTCGCAGGCAAGCTGGAGCCTATCCCAGCTGACTACGGGCAAAAGGCGGGGTCCACCCTGGACAAGTCGCCAGGTCATCACAGGGCTGACACATAGACACAGACAACCATTCACACCTATGGTCAATTTAGAGTCACCAGTTAACCTAACTTGCATGTCTTTGGACTGTGGGGGAAACCGGAGCACCCAGAGGAAACCCACGCGGACACGGGGAGAACATGCAAACTCCGCACAGAAAGGCCCTCGCCGGCCACGGGGCTCGAACCCGGACCTTCTTGCTGTGAGGCGACAGCGCTAACCACTACACCACCGTGCCGCCCTGTTTTGCACATATTAAACGAATTGTATGCAGTGTAGTATGCAGTGTTTGACTTGTACCAAATAATGAGCCAAGGTAATGAAATAAGAAAATGTGATAAAATAAGACTTTAAGCTGATTACAATATCATTACACATCACAATATACTTACGTTCATTTAACATAGGCCGACTTACGACCAGATCAGTTTACGACCGGTCAGTCGTAACCAAACGCAGTCGTAAGTCGATGACTACCTGTAAAACAAAAGAGACTGGCTATGATATAAGAAAATTCTACAACCCAGAAACAGATGGGAGCTCCGCTTTTAGGCAGTGCCTAAATCTATATATTATTCATTATGCCAAAAGAATTACAACCCCAATTCCAAAAAAAGTTGGGACACTGTGTAAAAATTACAGTTTACATAAAACAGAATGAAAGAAAGCACAACTTTATTCATCACACACTTGTGAAATTCCTCTCTGCATTTAACCCGTCTGAAGCAGTGAACATGCACACACATACCCAGAGCAGTGGGCAGCCATGCTAACAGCTCCAGGGGGAGCAGTTGGGAGTTAGGTGACTCGCTCAAGAGCACCTCAGCCCAAGGCTGTCCCATATTAACCTAACCGCATGTCTTTGGACTGTGGGGGAAACCGGAGCACCCGGAGGAAACCCACACAGACAGGGGGAGAACATGCAAACTCCACACATAAAGGCCCCCGCCAGCCGCTGGGCTGGAACCCAGAACCTTCTTGCTGTGAGGCGACTGTGCTAAGCACTTATACCACCATGCTGCCCAAATGTGAACATTTGCAAATCATGGAAACCCAATATTACATTGAAAATAGTACAAAGACAACTGTGGCAACGGGTGCGTGGTCGAGCGTCGGCTCTGAACTGCGAGGAGTCAGGTTGAACCAGCAGGTAACATGTGATGAGGTGCACCTGTGTCAAATTACTGGCTGTCTATTAACCTGTGTCTCTGTGTGTCTTTTAGGCAGTCAGGAATGAGAGAGAGAGAGCTGTGACACCCTGTCATGTGTGTTTATTTGGTGAAGTGTCACTAAAAAGTGTATGAAAATAAAATAACTCACTTGTTCTGAAGCCTGCTTCCCGTTCCTCTGTTTCCCAAAGCTAGAAAGTTGTTACACTGGTGCCGAAACCCAGGACAGAGGAACGAACTCCGCCATGGGATCCAAACCAGTCCAAGAATTCCTCCAGCGCCAGCAGCATGCCCTTGTTGCGTTTTCCATCGACCTGGACGGGAGCCTCCAGGATCTGCTTGCAGCCCAGGCAGAGGATCAACAGGCGATTTTGAGCTGGGTCCAAGCTGCGGGTGCTCCAGCCAGTGTTCCTGCAGCCAGTGTGCCTGTCCAGCTGGTGAAGATGTGGCCACAGAATGACCCCAATGCCTTCATCGAGCTGTTTGAGCATGTCGCGGAGACAAGTTCCTGGCCAACCTCTCAGTGGGCGGCTCTTTTTCTGCCGCTACTATTGGGGGAGGCCCAGCTCACAGCTCGACAGCTCCTGGCATCCAGCATGCTGGAGTACCCCCACCTGAAGCGAGCCATCCTACAGCGGGTTGTACGTGGCCCAGAAGAGCAGCGCCAGCGCTTCCACATGCTGGCTTATGGCGAAGTGGGCCAGCTGTTCGTGTTCGCCCAACAGCTCTGGGATGCCTGCCAACAGTGGCTTCTCGCTGGTGAGTGTGACACTGTAGCCATCATCGAGCAAGTGACACTGGAGCAGTTCGTTGCTCAGATGCTGAGTGGGACGTCAGCGTGGCTCTGGTGTCACTGACCGATGTCGCTGAAGGAGGCGGTCCCACTGGCTGAGCATCATCTGACTGCATATCTGGAAGCAGGCTCTGTCTCTCTCTCTCAACCACTTTTTCGCTTTCTCCTTCTCCCTGTCTCTCTCTCCTCACCCTTCCCCTATCCCAGCCCCGTGGAAATGGGGGCCAACTCCACCAAAACCCACTCCCCACACCTATGTCTATCCCTGTGTTTCCACTCTCCCTTCTGTGTCTGTACCACCATTAACCCCCTCTCTCTCACCACAGATGAACTCCTCCATGCCTACCAGAACCACGAGTTAGCCTGTAAGTGCAGAGGGAAGGGGAATCAGCGCTTCCGCAAGGAGGCAGGGCTACTGGTTTGTGTCCCTGATGCACTTCAGGCTTCCCCTGACTGAGCGGGGGCGTACCGGATAACTGTGAGTATTCAAGGGGGTACACATCAGGCTTTGGTGGATTCAGGTTGTAATCAGTCCTCCATACATCAAAGCCTGACTCAATGCGGGGCACTGGGAAATGCACGTTTGGTGAAGGTTAAATGTGTGCACGGTGATGTACATAAATATCTGCTGATGCCCATCACTTTCTACTTCTGGGGAGAAAAGCATAGCGTAGAGACCGTGGTTAGTCTGAGTCTCTCTCACCCACTGATTGGCCAGGGTTTAAAACATTAATGAAACAAATAATAGTGGAGGAGTCCTGCAGTAGCACATCACAGGGGAATCCCGCTGCAATGTTGGCTAGGGAGGCAGTCTCAGGCACGCGTGCATCAGCTCCGTGTCATGATGACACAGAGAGTGGGGAGAGTCCTCCTCCCTCTCTGGGGAATCCCTTGGGGACTTCCCATTGGAGCAGGCGCGTGATGAGTCTCTGAGACACGCCTTTGACCAAGTGAAAGTAATTCATGGTCAAATCCTCCAGCCTAACGTTCCGCTTTCCGTATTTTTCTATTATTAAGGATAGGCTTTATAGAGTGACTCAGGACATTCAAACTAAAGAAAAGATGATACAGTTGCTGGTCCCAAAGAGCCGCAGGGAACTTTTATTCCATGCGGCTCATCATAATCCTATGGCTGGGCATTTGGGGCAGGATAAAACACTAAAGCGTCTCATGGCCCATTTCTATTGGCCAGGGATTTGCGCCGATGTCCGCAGGTGGTGTGTAGCTTGTCGCAAATGTCAGCTGGTAAATCCAGCAGCCACACCAAAAGCACCATTGCGCCCATTGCCACTGATTGAGATCCCCTTCAAAAGAATTGTTATGGATCTCATTGAGCCATTAGATCGATCTGCACACGGATATCACTTTGTATTAGTCATTGTGGATTATGCAACACGATAAAGCAGTGCCTCTCCGCAACATCTCAGCACGTAGTGTTGCAGAGGCACTCTTCCGCATTATCTCCCGAGTCCGGATTCTGAAGGAAATCCTGACCGATCAAGGCACTACGTTTATGTCACGCACGCTGCGCAAATTATACAAATTACCAGGGATTAAATCAATTCGTACTAGTGTTTATCATCTGCAAACGGACGGGCTGGTTGAACAATTTAATCAAATGCTTAAGAACATGATTCGTAAGTTCGTTCACGGGGATGCTAAAAATTGGGACAGATGGCTCAACCCTCTGTTTGCAGTGCGCGAGGTCACACAAGCCTCCACTAGGTTTTCCCCATTTGAATTGCTGTATGGGCGCAAGCCCCGTGGTGTCTTAGACATCATTAAACAAAATTGGGAGAAGGGGCCTTCTCAAAGTAAAAATGAAATTCAGTACATTCTTGACCTGAGAGCAAAACTCCATGCACTGGAGAATTTGCTACAGGCCGAAGAACGTCAAGCTTGCCTGTACAACAGAGGGGCACAGCTAAGGGAATTTGCACCAGGAGATAAAGTCCTCATTTTACTGCCCACCTCAAGCTCAAAATTACTCGCCAAGTGGCAAGGGCCCTTATGAGGTCACACGATGAATTGGGGAAGTTGACTACGAGGTCAAACGGCCAGATAGGGGCGACACGTCATTTACCACCTCAATCTCCTGAAACCGTGGAGAGAGGAGGTTCCTGTATCTCTGGCGACGGTAGTTCCAGAGAGGGTGGAGCTGGGACCGGAGGTAAGTCCAAAAAGTGTGGCCTGATTCACCCCAGTCCCCTGTGGAGACCACCTCACACCGTCCCAGAGAAAACAGGTAATGAGGTTGCAGGAGGAATTCTCCGATGTGTTCTTGCCCCCCCAGTCGCACTAACCTCACAGAACACCACAATCGGACTCCCTCAGGGGTGGTGGTGCGCAGCCGCCCGTATCGGCTCCCTGAACACAAGAAAAATGTGGTTCAGGATGAACTTCAGACTGCTTGTGATGGGTATAATTGAGGAGTTGCACAATGACTGGAGCAGCCCGGTGATCTTGGTTCCCTAGACCAACGGGTCGGTCTGGTTCTGTGTGGACTATAGAAAAGTCAATGCGGTGTCTAAATTTGACGCATATCTGATGCCCCACATTGATGAACTGCTCAATCAGTTAGGTGTGGCTCGCTTTTACTCAACACTGGATTTGACAAAGGGATATTGGCAGATCCCCTTGACTCCATTATCCCACGAAAAACTGTGTTTTCCACTCCATTTGGTTTACACCAATTTGTCACCCTTCCTTTCAGGTTGTTTGGGGCGCCTGCAACGTTTCAGCATCTCATGGACCAAATTCTCCGTCCCCACAATGCATATGCGGCCGTCTACTTAGATGATATAATCATTTATAGTAATGATTGGGAGGGACACAACATCTGAGGGCGGTTCTGAAATTGCTGAGGCGCGCTGGGCTCACAGCAAACCCAAAGAAGTGTGCAACTGGACAGGTGGAAGTACGGTATCTGGGCTTCCACTTGGGTCATGGGCAGGTGCATCCCCAAATTGATAAGACTGCAGCGATTGCGGCCTGCCTGAGACCTTAGACCAAAAAGGGGGTGAGGCAATTCCTGGGGCTGGCTGGCTATTATTAGACGGTTCATGGCTAACTTTTCAGACATCACCAGCCCGCTGACTGACCTCAGTAAAAAGGGGGCACCAGATCCGGTCCAGTGGACGGAGCTGTGCGAACAGGCTTTTGCTCAGGTAAAGGCAGTTTTGTGTGGGGGCCGGCTGTTGCATTCTCCTGACTTTTTTCTCCCTTTTGTTTTATAGACCGATGCGTCAGACAGAGGGCTGGGGGCCGTTTTGTCCCACGTGGTGGAGGGGGAGGAGCGTCCGGTGCTGTACATCAGCTGCAAGCTCTCCATGCAAGAGTCAAAGTACAGCACAATAGAAAAGGAGTGTCTGGCCATCAAGTGGGCAGTGTTGCCAGATTGGGCAGGTTTAGGTGCTTTTTGGCTGGTTTTGAACATATTTTGGGGTGGAAAACGTTAGCAATATCTGGCAACACTGCAAGTGGGCGGTCCTCACTCTCTGCTACTACCTGCTAGGACACTCATTCACCCTCTGTTCTGACCATGCCCCGTTCCAGTGGCTCCACTGCATGGAGGATGCCAATGCGCAGGTTACTCGTTGGTATCTGGCCCTTCAGCCCTTTAAATTCGAGGTGGTCCACAGGCCGGGGGTGCAGATGGTGGTGGCGGATTACCTCTCCCACCGGGGGGGAGTCAGCCACAGACCGGATGGCTCCCTGGCCTGAGTCGGACGGTGTGGGTATGTGGCAGCGGGGGTGTGGTCGAGCGTCGGCTGTGAATGGCGAGGAGGAAGGTTGAACCAGCAGGTAACGTGATGAGGTGTACCTGTGTCAAATTACTGGCTGTCTATTAACCTGTGTTTCTGTGTGTCTTTTAGGCAGTCAGGAATGAGAGAGAGAGAGAGAGAGAGAGCTGTGACACCCTGTCATGTGTGTTTGTTTGGTGACATGTTACTAAAAAGTGTACGAAAATAAAAGGACTCACTTGTTCTGAAGCCTGCTTCCCGTTCCTCTGTTTGCCTAAGCTAGAAAGTTCTTACAACAGCATATCAAATGTTGAAACTGAGAAATGTTATCCTCATCTCATTATCTCTAGCCACTTTATCCTGTTCTACAGGGTCACAGGCAAGCTGGAGCCTATCCCAGCTGACTACAGGCAAAAGGTGGGGTACACCCTGGACAAGTTGCCAGGTCATCACAGGGCTGACACATAAACACAGACAACCATTCACACCTACAGTCAATTTAGAGTCATCAGTTAACCTAACCTGCTTGTCTTTGGGGGAAACCGGAGCAAACCCACACAGACAACATGCAAATTCTGCACAGAAAGGCCCTCGCCGGCCATGGGGCTCGAACCCGGACCTTCTTGCTGTGAGGCAACAGCACTAACCACTACACCACCGTGCCACCTGAGAAATGTTATTGTTTTTTGAAAAATATATGCTCATTTTGAATTTGATGTCAGCAACATGTTTAAAAAATAAAGTTGAGACAGGGGCATGGTTACCATTGTGTTGCATCACCTCTACTTTTAACAACACACTGTAAACATTTGGGAACTGAGGAGACCAATTGCTGTGGTTTTGAAAGAGAACTGTTGTCCCATTGGCGGCATGGTGGTGTAGTGGTTAGCGCTGTCGCCTCACAGCAAGAAGGTACGGGTTCGAGCCCTGTGGCCAGCGAGGGCCTTTCTGTGTGGAGTTTGCATGTTGTCTGCGTGGGTTTCCTCTGCATGCTCTGGTTTCCCCCACAGTCCAGAGACATGCAGATTAGATTAACTGGTGACTCTAAATTGACTGTGAGTGTGAATGGTTGTCTATGTGTCAGCCCTGTGATGACCTGGTGACTTGTCCAGGGTGTACCCTAGCCTGGGCCCGCTCATCCTAAGCGTGACGCAACACGAGGGCCTGTTGCGAGACTAGTCTGGCCAGGCAAGCTATCTACAGCTCTTCCAAGCTCCCGAAAAATCGGGAACCAATCAATTTTGAGCATCTCCAATGGCCCTGGGTAGAGGCGTGTTCAAGGCACTGACGTAGTAGAACTGCGACTGGAAGCCATAGATTGTTTACAGAATCTATGCCGGAAGCGCTTCATTCATGCTTCCACATCTATTATGCATAGATGCTGTATTGAAAGCATTCACCGGGAAGTTCTCATTGAAAACGGAGCAAAAAGCAGCCCTGGAGGTATTTATTGAAAGGAAGGACGTTTTCGCCTTGCTCCCGACCGGCTTCGGTAAGAGTTTAATCTACCAGTTAGCCCCGTCGCGTCGCATACGTCAGAGGAAAGAGTGACGTGATTGGTTTAAGCTTCGTCACAGCCTTTTCTGGCTTCGACCAGTAGCAAACTGAGGCATTTCAGGGAGGCGGGTCAACCACGGGCTCTGGGAAACGGTTGGGCTTAATATCTTGGCCAGACCAATAGCTCGGAGAGCTTTGAAGTCGCGTTAGCCAGACTAGGTGTACCCTGCCTTTTACCTGTAGTCAGCTGGGATAGGCTCCAGCTTGCCTGTGACCCTGTAGAACAAGATAAAGTAGCTAGAGATGATGAGATGAGATGAAAATAAAATTTCTCAGTTTGTACATTTGATATGTTGTCTTTGTACTATTTTCAATGAAATATAGGGTTTCCATGATTTGGAAATCTTCACATTCTGTTTTTATTTATGTTTTACACAGTGTCCCACCTTTTTTGAAATTGGGGCTGTAAAAAGAAAAGTTTTGAGTGAGGAAAAGAAGGGTTCTGGCTTTATTGGCAGAGGGATACAGTGAGTGTTAGGTTGCTTTCATCCTCAAAGTTTCAAAGATGGCAGTTCAGAAGAACAAGGTCAAGCAGCATACACTGTGGACGACAAAGTTACAGACTGGCAGAGGGTGAAAACAAATGTTATTAGTTTATGGAATAAAACAAACATGTTCATATTCCCCAAACACATACCTGTAGATAATAAAACCAGAGAAACTGATAATTTTTTCCAGAGCTGAGGTAGGTTTCCCAATAACGTTGTACTTTAGTGCTAAAGAGCGAGTTTAAGCAATGAGGTCTCTGTACATGGTTTTCCCAAACTCACTTGTAAGAAGGAGTCTTAAGCGCAGCATTACAAAGAGTGTCTGTGCAGTGCGTGTCCTCAATATAGGCATTAGTAGTTGCTAAAGGCATTCATACTGTCGTTATTAATCCAGCCAATGAGGTCACATGGTTTTAGTTTTTAACCAAATATGAAGGAAATATAAAGTGTTAAAATGTGTTAATATATTGGATCATCATTAAGCATTACATATATGTAGGAATGAGAGCGGGTGGGTGGAGCACAGAAGTACAGCAGGCCAGAACTGAGTTCCAAAAACTCTTTAGTTGCACTTTTCAGTGACTACTTTTCACTCTCCCAGCCACGCACGCACGCGCACACACACACACACACACACACACACACACAAGTTGTCTGGTTGGGGAGAGAGCTCCCTTCCTCTGCTCTCTCTCTCTCTCCTTTTATAGGGCGCGGTCACTGGGGAAGACACACAAACACAGGTTAACTACCATCAGGTGTAGTGATTCTGCCACTTACCTTCCCTGACTCCTCCCTCCGTTCACAGATCGATGCTTGACCACGCCTCCGCTGCCACATACCCCCACCGCCTGACTCAGGCCGGGGAGCCGTCTGGCCTGCAGCCGACTCCCCCCCCGACGGGAGAGGAAATCTGCCACGACAATCTGCGCCCCTGGCCTGTGGATCACCTTGAACTTAAACGGCTGGAGTGCCAGATACCAACAGGTGATCCGCACGTTGGCATCCTTCATGTGGTGGAGCCACTGGAAGGGCGCATGGTCCAAACAGAGGGTGAAAGGGCTTCCCAGTAGGTAGTAGTGAAGGGTGAGGACCGCCCACTTGATGGCCAGGCACTCCTTTTCTATAGTGCTGTAGCAGCCCTCATGCACCGACAGCTTCCTGCTGATGTACAGCACTGGGCGATCCTCCCCCTCCACCTCCTGGGACAGAACAGCCCCCAGCCCCCTGTCTGACGCGTCCGTCTGCAAAACAAAGGGGAGAGCGAAGTCAGGGGAGTGTAACAGTGGCCCCCCCACACAGTGCAGCCTTTACCTCAGAGAAAGCCCGTTGGCATTGCTCCGTCCACTGGACCGGATCTGGTGCCCCCTGTTTAGTGAGATCAGTCAGTGGGCTGGTGATATCCGAATAATTAGGTATAAACCTACAATAGTAGCCAGCCAGCTCCAGGAACTGTCTCACCCCCTTTTTGGACTTGGGCCTTGGGCAGGCCACAATCGCTGCTGTCTTATTAATTTGGGGACGCACCTGCCCATTGCCCAAGTGGAAGCCCAGATACCGTACTTCCACCCGCCCAATCGCACGCTTCTTTGGGTTGGCTGTGAGACCCGCTCGCCTCAGCGACCTAAGGACGGCCCTCAGGTGTTGACTGGCCGCAGCACTTACATTACTATAGATTATAATATCATCCAGGTATGCGGCCGCATAGGTGGCGTGGGGGCGGAGGACCCTATCCATAAGCCGCTGGAATGTAGCGGGTGCCCCAAACAGCCCAAAAGGAACTGTGACAAACTGGTGTAAGCCAAATGGTGTGGAAAAGGCTGTTTTTTCTCGGGATAATGGAATCAAGGGGATCTGCCAATATCCCTTTGTCAAATCCAGTGTCGAATAAAAACGAGCCGTGCCTAGTCGATCAAGCAACTCGTCAATACAAGGCATTGGGTACGCATCGAATTTAGACACCGCGTTGACTTTTCTATAGTCCACACAGAACCGGACCGACCCATCGGCCTTGGGAACCAAGACCACCGGGCTGCTCCAGTCACAGTGGGACTCCTTGACGATGCCCATGTCGAGCATGGCCTCGAGTTCTTCCCGAACCATCTTTTTCTTGTGTTCGGGCAGCCTGTAAGGGCGGCTGCGCACTACCACCCCCGGGGGCATCTCAATGTGGTGTTCTATAAGGCGGGTGCGGCCGGGCAGGGGAGAAAACGTCCCAAAATTCGTCTTGCAACTGGGCAACCTCCGTGAGTTGGGTCAAGGAGAGGTGGTCTCCACAGGGGACCGGAGTGGTAAGCGATGCCAATGTTCCCCTTTGAACCTCCAGCCCCAGCTCCGCCTTCTCTGGAACCAACGATACCAACGCCACAGGGACCTCCTCGTTCCAGAGTTTTAACGGGTGGTAAATCTGTAACGCCCCACCCTTGTCCATTCGCTTCACCTCATAATCGACATCCCCGACTCGCCGTGTGACCTCAAAGGGTCCTTGCCACTTGGCAATCAATTTGGAGCTCAACGTGGGCAACAGCACGAGCACTTTATCTCCCGGTGCGAACTCCCTAAGGTGCGTGCCCCTGTCATACAGGCAGATTTGCCGTTCTTGGGCCTGCCGCAAATTCTCCTGGGTTAGGTGTGCGAGTGTGTGGTTTTGCGCGCAGGTCAATAACGTATTAAATTTCATTTTTGCTTGTTGAAGGTCCCTCCTCCCAATTTTCCCACAGCACATCTAGGATGCCATGCAGCTTACGCCCATATAATAATTCGAACGGGGAGAACCCCGTGGAGGCTTGTGGGACCTCTTGCACTGCGAATAGCAGGGGCTCGAGCCATTTATCCCAGTTATGTGCGTCCTCGCTTACAAATTTTTTAATTATGGTTTTGAGGGTGTGATTAAACCGTTCGACTAAGCCGTCCATTTGTGGGTGATAAACGCTGGTATGGATCGGCTTAATTCCCAGTAACCCATACAGTTCGCGCAGTCTGCGTGACATAAACGTAGTGCCTTGATCAGTCAGAATCTCTTTGGGGATTCCAACTCGGGAGATGACGTGGAAGAGTGCTTCCGCAATACTACGTGCTGAGATATTGCAAAGCGGCACTGCTTCCCGATATCGCGTTGCATAATCCACCAGAACTAAAATAAAGCGATATGCTCATGTTGACTGCTCTAATGGCCTGACGAGATCCATCCCAATTCTTTCGAACGGTGTCTCAATTAATGGCAGAGGGCGCAAAGGCGCTTTTGGAATGGCCACTGGATTTACTAACTGGCATTCGCGGCACACCGTACACCACCTACGGACATCACCGTGAATCCCTGGCCAATAGAACCAGGCCATTATTCGGGCTAGTGTCTTATCCTGCCCCAAGTGTCCAGCCATGGGATTAAAGTGAGCCGCCTGGAATACCAATTCCTGGTGGCTCTTTGGGATCAAAAGCTGTGTTATCAGCTCCTTAGTCTGAGTGTCCTGAGTCACTTGGTATAATCTATACTTCATAATGGAAAAATAGGGGAAGGACGGGGTGGTGTTTGGCTGGAGCGTTTGACCATTGATTACTCTCACTTAGTCAAACGCATGCCGCAGAGCCTTGTCTCACGACTGCTTTAACGGGAAATCCGCGAGGGATTCCCCGAGAGAGGGAGGAGGAGCCTGCTGCTCCTCACTCTGACGTGGTGATGATGTAGACAGCTCTGTGACAGCTGCTCCCGCCAACGCCACGCTGGGACCTCCCCCTGCTGAACTATGGCAGGCCCCACTCTTCACTAAATGAGTCATTAATTCCCGAAATCCCAGCCAATCAGTCCCCAAAATTATCGAGTGGGTAAGGCGAGGATTAACCACCGCCTTTACACTAAATTTCTCCCCTCGAAATAGAATGTGGACCAACACTAAAGGGTAGTTGTGAACATCCCCGTGCACACACAACACCACCTATTGTGCTCTCCCCAATGCCTCATCTTGCACCAGGCTTGGGTGAATTGAGGTCTGATTTACAGCCGGAGTCCACCAAAGCCTGATACGTATCCCCTTGGATACTCACCGGTATGCGATACGCTCCGGCCCGATTGAGGGCGGTCCCTGGTGCGTCGGGGATCTGGACCACCGTGCCCACCTCCATTGCCGAGCACTGATGCTGGAGGTGCCCCGGCTCCCCGCAGCGCCAGCAAACCAGCCCGGGCTCTCTCTCTGCACCGGCGTTCTGGAGCTCACTCACCTGAGGGGGGGGTAGACAGACACGGAAGTGGGAACTGGGAGGGCACCGCGGGTGCGGCGGACTGGCTGGGGTGGAGCCGGCCCCCCCCTCCGCGGTGGGGGAACGGGGCAAGGACAAGGAACAGAAGGGGAGGGGGGGAGAGAGAGAGAGGGGAGGAGGGGAGACATGCTGTCCTGCCGTCGGAACAGCCGCCAAATGGTCCTCCGCCAGCTCGATGGCCTGATCCAGCGATGCCAGGTGATGGCACTGGACCCACTCCGCGGTTCCTTCACGAAGTCGGGCGATGAACTGTTCCACTACCACCAGATCGACGATTCCCTCGGCATCATGGTTGTCAGCCCTCAGCCACCGCTGGCAGGCGTCCCGGAGTTGCTGGCTAAACGCGAACGGCCGGCCGACCTCCTCTAGGCGCAGAGCGCGGAAGCGCTGTCATTGTTGTTCCAGGGTGCACCCCACACGTTGGAGGACGGCCCGGCGGAGGTCTGCGTAGACCAGCCGGCTGTCGGTGGGGAGCTGTAGCGCGGCCAACTGCGCCTCACCCGTTAGCAGGGGGAGGAGGTGCGCCACGCGCTGTTCCACCGGCCAGCCCCAGGCCTCTGCTTCCTGCTCAAAGGGCGCGAGGAAGGCCTCGGGGTCATCGTGCGGGCCCATCTTCGTTAGGGTGAGGTAGGGAGGGCCCACGGCGGTGGAAGTGGTGGACCCCGCTGACACGAGGAGGTGCCGGAACGCCTGACGATCTTCCTGCTGCGCCAGCACCAGGGCCTCGAACCTTTGCTCCTGCTCCTTCCAGAGGGTGACCAGCGCCTGGTGCTAGCTCTGTTGGGCCATGGCGAGGGCATGGATCAGGTCCTTGAAGGGGGAGGACTCCATGGGGCTGTTCTCCTCTGTGCTCCGATCCCGGGTTTCGGCACCACTGTAGGAATGAGAGCGGGTGGGTGGAGCACAGAAGTACAGCAGGCCAGAACTGAGTTCCAAAAACTCTTTATTTGCACTTTTCAGTGACTACTTTTCACTCTCCCAGCCACACATGCACGCACACACACAAGTCATCTGGTTGGGGAGAGAGCTCCCTTCTTCTGCCCTCTCTCTCCTTTCATAGGGCGCGGTCACTGGGGAAGACAGACAAACACAGGTTAACTACCATCAGGTGTAGTGATTCTGCCACTTACCTTCCCTGACTCCGCCCTCCGTTCACAGACCACCGCTTGACCATGCCCCCACTGCCACAATATATAATGTGGTAATTGATAATGGAAGCTATTTTACATTGTTGGGCAATAACATTTTTTATTCCAAGTGTTTTTATTTTTAATTAAATGAACAAATGTTCACACAAAAGATTGAGCAAATAATAAGCTAAATAATTCAGTAAATGTTTTCCCTTATATAATACACACACGCGCATGCACACAATGTAACAGGTACAGAAATGTCTCATTTATACCACTAAATGAGATAATCTCTTGCCTAATGGAGTTAAGTTTGATTAAAATGTGGCGATATCAATGTGACATTACGTAATTCCATAACATATTAAACCATACGTAATTCCATAACATATTAAAATAGTTATAATGTTTTTTTGTATATTTATTTAACAATAACGATGCACTTGCAATGTACAAGAAAAATAATTGAACACTGGCAGCAGATTCAACACCAGTTTCCACTTGTTGACTGTGAGAGTCCCTTGGAGGTGCAGCACATTCTGTGTATTCAGCTGTGAGGAGACACTCTTGGTTTTGAAAGAGTGATCCAGGTCCATTGTAAATTAAGAGTGAACTAAAGGACTACTTTGGCTATGACATTCTTTTGGAAAACCACGTTAGCTTAATGATGGATCTTAAGAGCATCTTTAACTGCCTCTTAGCCTTAAGAGGCTTTCAGTAAACCCACCCCAGTACATATATTCTAACAGCCTACAAGTGAGCAAGACAAAGCTTTACACTATTAAAACAGCCAACACTTATGTTATTAAAGTAATTAAAAAAGTTTTAGTAATAAATTGTTTGAGTAATAAAAATTTTTGAAGCTTAAACAGATAAAAAGATAGATAACCCCCTAAATTGACATGTTAGATGGCTCCAGAGTTTGCTAGAGAACATATCTAAACAGAACATCATGAAAACCAACAAGCTATCAAACCAATGATAATTCTCAGCATGCTACCACCGCCATGCTTCATGGTGGGAATGGTGTTTACCCAGTCACTGACTTATAAATTCTAGAAATAAATATGTATACCTAAACATTTAAATATACATACTGTAGTTATACTTATAAATAAATAAGAAGAAAGCTGTTCTTATTGCAGGATTGCTGATGCATCCTCTGTCCAGGCACGTCTCTGGTTCCTCCACTGCGCCAGTTTGTCTCAGTCATCTGAACCGTGTCCACACACACTCATGAGAAAGCCACTGAGCACCATCAACATACACACCTTCCTTCAGCTGATGGAGGCACCGGTCCTGGTGAGAGGAACCTGAATTTCTCTCTGTCAAACACAACCACTGAAGTTTTAATCATATTTTTAGAAAACTTTAAAATTCATGTCTTGTTGATGACAGATGGAGGCAGACGTAGATCCTGATGACGTGGTTGTGATCTATAATTACCTGAACGTCCCTGTCCTATTCCTGTTCGCTCAGACCGAGACACTGCACATGGATCGAAACACGGCTGAGACTTTGGCCTGGAGGCTACGAGGAGAAATTGGCCTTGTCCTAATCCACAGGTGTCCTAATCCTGACATGTGATGCCTTTAAAAGTGATGTCTCGATAAAACTAATTAGCATTAATTCCAGTAGTTAAAATAAATTGCCTAGGCAGCAAGCCAAATTCTAGCTCATGGTATCATGGTTATTTGCATGATAATTTATTCTGGATTTAATGAATTAGCATTAATTAGAAAATTTGTTTTCAGGCAAAACTATGCAACTGCTTCAAAATGAAAAGCATGAACACTTTTTTTTAGATAAGTGCTTTCAAAAATTTACTTTTCACATGAAAACATGAAGTACAGTAATTTCATAAGTTCAAAACATTTACTTTTTAATACTTAACTGCATTTAAAAGTAGCAACTTTTTCTTACTTTCACTTAAGTACATTTTTGGCTGAATATTTTTCATTTTAATTTGAGTAAGATTTTGACACATTATATACTAGTGCATCTCAAAATATTGGAATATTGTGAAAAAGTTATCTTATTTCCATAATTTAATAAGGAAAGAAATAACTGGACTGTTGCTCAGTAGACTTGATAAAACACAGTGGACCAACACCAGCAGATGACATGGCACCCCAAATCATCACAGACTGCAGAAACGTCACACTGGACTTCAAACACCTTGGATTCTGTGCCTCTCCACTCTTCCTCCAGACTTTAGGACCTTGATTTCCAAATGAAATGCAAAATTTACTTTCATCTGAAAAGAGGACTTTGGACCACTGAGCAACAGTCCAGTTCTTTCTCTCCTTAGCCCAGGTAAGACGCTTCTGATGTTGTCTTTGGTTCTGGAGTGGCTTGATATTAGGAATGTGACAGTTGTAGCCCCTTTCCTCATCTCCTCTAGCCACTTTATCCTGTTACAGGGTCACAGGCAAGCTGGAGCCGATCCCAGCTGACTACAGGTGAAAGGCAGGGTACACCCTGGACAAGTCGCCAGGTCATCACAGGGCTGACTCATAGACACAGACAATCATTCACACCTACAGTCAATTTAGAGTCACCAGTTAACCTAACCTGCATGTCTTTGGAGGAAACCCACACAGACAACATGCAAACTCCGCACAGAAAGGTCCTTGCCAGCCACGGGGCTCAAACCCAGACCTTCTTGCTGTGAGGCAACAGCGCTAACCACTACACCACCTAGCCCCTTTCCTGAAGTTCTTGAATCGACTTTTCTTGACAATCCTTTCAGGGCTGTGATCACCCCTGTTGCTTGTGCACCTTTTCCAGCCAGCCTTTTCAGCAATGACCTTCTGTGGCTTACCCTGCTTGTGGAGGGTGTCAATGGTCATCTTCTGGACAACTGTCAAGTCAGCAGTCTTCCCCATGGCAGTGGTTGTGTGTACTGAACTAGACAGAGAGATACATGCTATTTATGCTGTTTTGCTCAAACTCGAAATGAAATAGTCTAATAATTTGAGAGACTACATTTCTGATTTTCATGAGCTTATGAGCCATAATCATCAAAATTAAAATAGAAAAGCCTTGAAATATTTCACTTTACATGTAATGAATATAGAAAATATGAAAGTTTACCTTTTTTAATTAAATTACTAAAAAATGAACTTTTTCACAATATTCTAATATTTTTGAGATGCACTCGTGTATTTTCACTGAAGTATAATTTCTCAGTACTTCTTCCACCCTTTGTCCTAATACCTAAAAGAATCATGGTAAAAATCTAATTTTCTTCATTGATTTTCTGTTACACCAAATTGTATTATTGATTCAGACAATGACTCTAGTGGTGAGTGTGTGTTGACATACACAGGCAGTTTGTACTATGCTTAACCAGTAGCTATAGTCTTGGGCTAAATGTTTCTCCATGTAGAAAAGTATAAAAGCAAATGCCATGTCTTGGTTAAATGATAACATTCAGTGGACATTGTGTACATTTTGATTTTTTTTTAATCTGAACTGTTCCGTTTGTTAAATTAAGGTATGTGTGTGTGTGTGTGTGTGCGCGTGCACTCTAGGGACAGTCCCAGGGTAAAAACTCCACTCCGATATAACGCTGCATATCGACTCTCACATGAGGTCAGTATATCATCTGAGCAGAAAATTTCACACTGATCAAATATTTCACTCTGTGAGGCTTGATCACAAAGACATGAGCCAATCACACTGGAAGAAGAAACCTTTATTTGTCACGTATACATATTACAGCACAGTGAAATAATTTTCTTCGCATATCCCACCTTGTTAGGAAGTTGGGGTCAGAGAGGGTTAAGGTTCTTGCTCAAAAGCTCAGCAGTGGCAGCTTGAACCCCTGTCCTTCTGATCAGTAACCCTGAGCTTTAACTATTGAGCTACCACTGCTCCTAAAGGTCAACTCTGGTGGGATTTGAACCCATAACCTTTGAATCACTGCACTAGTGTTTGATTAACAGTCTAGTGTGTGATCCATTGCACCACAGTCACCTACCCATATGGGCTAAGGAATGACTACTGTGAGATTTTTTTTTTCTTTTTCTGAAGTTGTTATATCAGAAAAGGGTAAATCATCTGCTAGCATTTGGTGTCTAACTTGTATTTATTTCTCTGAATAGTCTTTTGACTAGTGTGCTAACACTACCAGGTCACATCTAGTGAACAGTCTTTGCACAGTGAACAATGATGCACTATTACTTTACAATGTTTACAGTGTCTATCACACATGCATAAGGTTTACATTTATTTATTCCTTTTTCATATACTACCTCAATATGCACACTCAACTTTCTGCACATTAACAGTAGCAGGTTGGCAAAACTGGTACTGGTTGGCAATATACTATTGTTTGTGCTAGTTGTCATTTTTGCACTGTCCTTGTTGTCTGTACTTTTGTTGTTTGTGTAGTTTATTGTCTGCAATGTTTGCACTCGTTGCACTCTTGCACTTTGTTGTATTGTAGATTTATAGTCCTGTGATGTTTAATGTAGCACCATGGTCCTGGAGAAACATTTCATTTTAACCGTGTACTGTACCAACTGTATATGGTTGAAATGACAATAAAAAAACCTTGACTTTGAAAAATACACAAAGAACAAAGGTTATGTAAAAAAAATACACACATAGGGAGCATCCAGAGATTATTTTATTTCCCTCTCTGTGCTATATTTTAGCTGGTTAGAGTTGGTGAGCTGGTGGGCTGCTGGTGGTCATGCAACATGGGTAACTGAGGTTGGCAAACAGAATTTGGATACAAGTTAAATAGATAGATAGATAGATAGATAGATAGATAGATAGATAGATGGGTGAAGATATTTGAATAAAATTCCAACAATCTGTGTAAACCTGATCTAGATTTGCTATTGATCAGAATTTAATTCCAGGTCAAATCTCACTGAGCTGAAATCTAATACACAAATAAACCGTGAATATATTGGATTTGGGTTCTATGGTATCTCTTAAGAACTAGTCAGCATGTAGGTATGTGTGATTTTCTCCTTATGCCTAACAGGAAGTGACGTATTTTACTTTGAAGAATGTTGAAGAAGTCGTTAACCTCATCCGAGGACAACTGTTTCAAGAGGAGAAGGAAGAAGAAGAAGAGGAGGAAGAGGAGCATCACTGGGCTTCTTTAGGTGACATATTTGTGATGGAAGTCTAATTGGAAAACAAATCAATCAGACACCAAATGTTTGGTTGATTGACATTTGATGTAAGAGGGACATTGTGGACTTTTTATGTTGTATGTACAGTACATGAACTAGAGGTGTGTGTATTCCCTGTCAGATGTTTTGGATGATGAGGTGGCAGAGTCAGTGTACAGAGACCGCGGCGTACCACTGGACATGGAGTCTGTCTCAGAACTTACAGCTGACACTTTCAGTGTTGCAGTAGCACAGAACAGCCTCACGGTGGTGCTGTTCTATGTTAAATGTGAGTTTTATGTTCCAGCTTCTTCTGTGGCAGAATCAAAGCATGCTGTGGAAAGTGTCCTCTGTTTGAGAGTTACAGTGCCTTGCAAAAGTATTCATCCCCCTTGGTGTTTGTCCTGTTTTGTTGCATTACAAGCTGGTATTAAAATAGATCTTTGGAGGGTTAGCACCATTTGATTTACACAACATGCCTACCACTTTAAAGGTGCACATCGTTTTTTTTTTATTGTGACACAAACAATAATTAAGATGAAAAAAACAGAAATCTGGAATGTGCATAGGTATTCACCCCCCTCAAAGTCAATACTTTGTAGAGCCACCTTTTGCTACAATTACAGCTCCAAGTCTCTTGGGGTATGTCTCTATTAGCTTAGCACATCTAGCCACTGGGATTTTTGCCCATTCCTCAAGGCAAAACTGCTCTAATTCCTTCAAGTTAGGTGTGTTTTGTTGGTGTACAGCAATCTTCAAGTTATGCCACAGATTCTCAATTGTATTGAGGTCTGGGCTTTGATTAGGCCATTCCAAGGCATTTAAATGTTTCCCTTTAAACCACTCCAGTGTCACTTTAGCAGTATGTTTAGGGTCATTGTCCTGCTAGACCGTGAACCTTCATCCCAGTCTGAAACCTCTGGCTGACTTAAACAGGTTTTTCCTCCAGAATTGCCCTGCATTTAGTGCCATCCATCTTTCCTTCAGTCTTGACCAGCTTTCCTGTCCCTACAGATGAAAAACATCCCCACAGCATGATGCTGCCACCACCATGCTTCATTGTAGGGATAGTGTTCTCAGGGTGTTGGGTTTGCACCACACATGGCATTTCCCATGATGGCCAAAAAGTTACATTTTTGTCTTATTTGACCAGAGAATCTTCTTCCATGTGTTTGGGGAGTCTGCCACATGCTGTTGGGTAAACTCCAAATGTGTTTTCTTCAGCAATGACTTTTTTTTCTGGCCACTCTTCCATAAAGCCCCGCTCTGTGGGGTGTACAGCTTAAAGTGGTCCTATGGACAGATACTCCCATCTCCGCTGTGGATCTTTGCCGCTCCTTCAGTGTTATCTTTGGTGTCTTTGTTGCATCTCTGATTAATGCCCTCCCTGCTCGGTCTGTGAGTTTTGGTGGGCGGCCTTCTCTTGTCAGGTTTGTAGCGGTGCCATGTTCTTTCCATTTTGCTGTAATGGATTTAATGGTGCTCCATGGGATATTCAAAGTCTGAGATATATTTTATGACCCAACCCTGATCTATACTTCTCCACAACTTTGTCTCTGACCTGTTTGGAGCCTCCTTGGTTCTCATGTTGCTTGCTTAGTAGTGTTGCAGAGTCAGAGTCCTTCCAGAACAGGTTGATTTATACAGACATCATGTGACAGATCATGTGACACTTTGATTGCACACAGGTGGATCTTAATCAATTAATCATGTTACTTATGAAGTGAATTGGTTGGACCGGCTCTTATTTAGAGGTTTCATACGAAAGGGGGTGAATACCTATGCACACTCCAGATTTCTGTTTTTTCATCTTAATTATTGTTTGTGTCACAATAAAAAAACAATGTGCACATTTAAAGTGGTAGGCATGTTGTGTAAATCAAATGGTGCTCACCCCCCAAAAAACCATTTTAATTCCAGCTTGTAATGCAACAAAACAGGACAAACACCAAGGGGGATGAATACTTTTGCAAGGCACTGTATATATTAATTATTAAATAATTCCTGCAAAAGCAGTACTATAAGTGGACATCTTTTTCTTTGTCTTATACAGGGGATGCCGTATCCATGGCTTTTCTGCAGTCATATGTTGAGGTTGCTGATGTGCTTGAAGGTAAAGAAGGTACAGATCGATAAGTGAAGCCACAGTCACCAATTTAAGCTTACCGGTACATTTGATTGCGTGTGTGTGTGTGTATCTATTTAGGTATGAGTGATATCACACTGGCCTCACTAGACTGTGGTGAGTGGACGTGTATGTGTCATGAACAGAATGTCTCCTCTTTCCCTTCTGTCTTACTGTTCCACCTGGGTGAGGACGCTCGATACTACAGAGGGATGATGGGAACTGAGAGCCTGTATAAATTCATCCTGCTGTGAGTCTATCTCTCTCTCTCTCTCTCTCTCTCTCTCTCACACACACACACACACACATTTCTTACAAAGACATTCTCAAATGAGGTATGAGAGGGAAATAATATGAGTTACTGAGCTCAGGTTCTACACTTTCTTACATGATGGCAAGATATGTTTTATTTGTGAACGATTCTTGACTCACTAAAATTAATGAATCAGTATCATCAGTGTGTCCTGTTCAGGAGATTTCCAGCATTTTAGTGTGTGCAATAATAGTATTGGGTTGAATTTCAGGCTACATTTAAAATCTCAGTGATCTACCACGTGTATGATTTGCCACTAGCGTCTCTAGCAAAGGTATTAATCTCAGTCTCATCAATCTAACATCTGCCACTGTAGCCAGTATGCGTACCGTTCTATCAGCTCTAGTCTGCTTTTGAATGCACATGAGAGCTCTTTAATCAAACTGAAGCACAGGGGCCATCACACAGTGACTATACCACAGAATGAATGAGACCATCAATCAGCTTCAAGTTTCACTAAAGCATCCGTTATACAAGTCTGCAGAGCGTTTCACTGCTACTGAGTCGCACTCATTCATTGCACTCCGATCATCAGGATAACAAATATTCAAGTTTAACAAATTAGAAGCGATCACTGAGAGTAGATCAGAGTCTGTTTCTGTATGTTAATCAGCTGTATTAAGTTCAAGTTATAAAGGCAGTTGCATTCTTGTTCCAGCAGGCAAGCCTTTCTCTTCCTTCTGCAACAACACAGCAAAGGAGCTCACCTTTTTTCTTCTTAGAGAGCTCTGAATCCATATCTGCTGTCTCGTAGTTCTCCCTCTGCTGTGTCCGCATAGTATCAAAGAAAGATAATGACTAGTTAGCAGTATTTACATAGCTTGGAACATCATTAGCATTGCTCTTGTCCTAAACAATTTGTGCAGTAATAGAGGATGGGTACTACGATGCTGACAGAAATATTAGATTATGTGTCTGTTCTAAGGACTCCTTTAAAGTGCATATTCTGGACCAATTTCAGGTTTTTTTATATGAAAGTACACTACCGTTCAAAAGTTTGGGGTCACTTTGAAATTTCCTTATTTTTGAAAGAAAAGCACTGTTCTTTTCAATGAAGATCACTTTAAACTAATCAGAAATACACTCTATACATTGCTAATGTGGTAAATGACTATTCTAGCTAAATTCTACTAAATGTCTGTGTGGCAGTGGGGGCGTGGTCAAGCGCCGGTCTGTGACAGGAGGGCGGAGTCAGGGAAGGTAAGTGGCAGAATCACTACACCTGACATGAATTAACCTGTTTGTGTGTGCCTTCCCAGTGACCGCGCCCTATTTAAGGAGAGAGAGTGAGAGCAGAGTGTCTCTCTCCCCAACCAGACGACTTGAGTGTGTGCATGCGTGTGTGGCTGAGAGAGTGACATTTTGGACTGAAAAGTGAAAATAAAAGAGTTTTGTGAACTCAATTCTGGCCTGCCGTTCTTCTGTGCTCCGCCCACCCATACGAACTGCGACAGTGGTGCCGAAACCCGGGATCGTGGAGCACCAGCCTAACAGCCCCATGGAGTCTTCCCCGTTCGCCGACCTGGTCCACGCCCTCGCCACGGCCCAGCAAAGCCAGCACCAGGCACTCATCACCCTCCGGAAGGAGCAAGAGCGACGCTTCGAGGCCCTGGTGCTGGCCCAACAAGAAGATCGGGAGGCGTTCCGGCACCTCCTCACGTCGGCGGGGTCCCCCAGCGCACCTACCGCGGGCCCGTCTCCCCTCACCGTCACCAAGATGGGCCCGCAGGACGACCCCGAGGCGTTCATCACGCTCTTCGAGCAAGTCGCCGAAGCCTCGGGGTGGCCGATGGAGCAGCGCGCGGCGCACCTCCTCCCCCTGCTAACGGGAGAGGCACAGCTGGTCGCGTTACAGCTCCCCGCCGACCGCCGGTTGGCCTACGCGGACCTCCGCCAGGCTGTCCTCCAGCGCGTGGGGTGCACCCCAGAGCAGCAGCACCAGCGCTTCCACGCGTTGCGCTTGGAGGAAGTCGGCCGGCCGTTCGCGTTTGGCCAGCAGCTCCGGAACGCCTGCTGGCGGTGGTTGAGGGCCGACCACTGCGACACCGAGGGAATCATCGACCAGGTGGTGCTGGAACAGTTCGTCGCTCGCTTACCAGCAGGAACTGCGGAGTGAGTCCAGTGCCACCGCCCGGCGTCGCTGGATCAGGCAGTCGAGCTGGCGGAGGACCATTTGGCGGCTGTCCCGGCGGCAGGACAGCGGATGGCATCTTCTCTTCTCTCTCTCTCTCCCCATCCTCCTGTGTCCCGTCCTCGCCCCATTCCCCCACCGCGGAGGCGGGGGCCGGCACCACCCCAGCCGGCCCGCCGCACCCGCGGTGCCCTCCGGTTTCTCCCTTCTGTGTCTGTCTCTCCCCCACCTCAGGTGAGTGAGCCCCAGAACACCGGTGCAGAGGGAAAGCCCGGGCCGGTCTGCTGGTGCTGCAGGGAGCCGGGCCACCTTCAACAGCAGTGCACGGCGATGGAAGTGGGCGCGGTGGTTCGGATCCCCGATGCACCAGAGGCCGCCCTCGATCGGGCCGGAGCGTATCGCATACCAGTGAGTATCCAAGGGGATACATATCAGGCATTGGTGGATTCTGGTTGTAACCAGACCTCAATTCACCAACGCCTGGTGCAAAATGAGGCATTGGGGGGAGCACAGGGGGTGAAGGTGTTGTGTGTGCACGGGGATGTTCACAGCTACTCTTTGGTGTCGGTCCACATTCTTTTCAGAGGGGAAAAATTTATAGTGAAGGCGGCGGTTAATCCTCGCCTTACCCACTCTTTAATTTTGGGGACTGATTGGCCGGGATTTCGGGGTTTAATGACACGCTTAGTAAAGAGTGGGTCCTGCCATTTGACAGGGGGAGGTCCCGGTGTTGCTTTGGAGGGAGCAGCTGTCACAGAGCCGTCTACGTCATCTCCGCATCAGAGTGAGGAGCCGCCGGCTCCTCCTCTCTCTATTGGGGAATCCCTCGCGGATTTCCCATTAGAACAATCGCGAGACGAGACTCTGCGACATGCGTTTGACCAAGTAAGAGTAATCGATGGTCAAACACTCCAGCCGAACGCCACCCCGTCCTTCCCCTACTTCGCGGTTATGAAGGATAGGTTATACCGAGTGACGCAGGACACTCAAACTAAAGAGCGAGTCACGCAGCTTTTGATTCCGAAGAGCCACCGGGAATTGGTATTCCAGGCGGCTCACTTTAATCCCATGGCTGGACATTTAGGGCAGGATAAGACACTAGCCCGAATAATGGCCCGATTCTATTGGCCGGGGATTCGCGGCGATGTCCATAGGTGGTGTACGGCATGCCGCGAATGCCAGTTAGTAAATCCAGCGGCCATTCCAAAAGCGCCTTTGCGCCCTCTGCCGTTGATCGAGACCCCGTTTGAGAGAATTGGGATGGATCTCGTCGGGCCATTAGATCGGTCAGCACAAGGGTACCGCTTTATATTAGTTCTGGTGGACTATGCAACGCGATACCTGGAAGCAGTGCCTCTGAGCAGTATCTCAGCACGCAGTATTGCAGAGGCACTCTTCCGTGTTATCTCCCAAGTCGGACTCCTGAAAGAGATTCTGACTGATCAGGGCACTACATTTATGTCACGGACACTGCGCGAACTGTATGGGTTACTGGGGATTAAGCCGATCCGCACCAGTGTGTATAACCCACAAACGGACGGTTTAGTGGAACGGTTCAATCGCACCCTCAAAAATATCATTAAAAAATTCGTAAGTGAGGATGCACGTAATTGGGATAAGTGGCTCGAGCCCTTGTTGTTCTTAGTGCGAGAGGTTCCCCAAGCCTCCACGGGGTTCTCCCCATTCGAATTATTATATGGGCATAAGCTGCGCGGCATCCTAGATGTGCTGCGGGAAAATTGGGAGGAGGGACCTTCACAAAGCAAGAACGAAATTCAATACGTTATGGACCTGCGCGCAAAACTCCACACGCTCACCCACCTAACTCAGGAGAATTTGCGGCAGGCCCAGGAACGGCAAGCCCGCCTGTACAACAAGGGTACGCACCTTAGGGAGTTCACCCAGGGAGATAAAGTACTCGTACTGTTGCCCACTTCGAGCTCCAAATTGGTCGCCAAGTGGCAAGGTCCCTTTGAGGTCACACGGCGAGTCGGGGACGTCGACTACGAGGTGAGGCGAACGGACAGGGGTGGGGCGCTACAAATTTACCACCTCAATCTGCTGAAACTCTGGAATGAGGAGGTCCCCGTGGCGTTGGTGTCAGTGGTTCCAGAGAAGGCGGAGCTGGGGCCGGAGGTTCAAAAAGGGGCATTGGCATCCCGTACCTCTCCGGTCCCCTGTGGAGACCACCTCTCCCCAACCCAACTCACGGAGGTCGCCCAGTTGCAGACCGAGTTTTCGGATGTGTTCTCGCCCCTGCCCGGTCGCACTAACCTCATAGAGCACCACATAGAGATGCCCCCGGGGGTGGTAGTGCGTAGCCGCCCTTACAGGCTACCCGAACACAAAAAAAAGGTGGTTCGGGAAGAACTTGAGACCATGCTCAAAATGGGCATCGTTGAGGAGTCCCACAGTGACTGGAGCAGCCCGGTGGTCTTGGTACCCAAGGCCGACGGGTCGGTCCGGTTCTGTGTGGACTATAGAAAAGTCAACGCGGTGTCTAAATTTGACGCGTACCCAATGCCTCGTATTGATGAGTTGCTCGATCGACTCAGCACGGCTTGCTTTTATTCGACACTGGATTTGACAAAGGGATATTGGCAGATCCCCTTGACTCCACTATCCCGAGAGAAAACGGCCTTTTCCACACCGTTTGGTTTACACCAATTCGTCACACTTCCGTTTGGGCTGTTTGGGGCGCCCGCTACATTTCAGCGGCTGATGGACAGGGTCCTCCGCCCCCACGCCACCTATGCGGCCGCCTATCTCGACGACATCATCATATATAGTAATGACTGGGCGAGGCACCTTGAACACCTAAGGGCCGTCCTTAGGTCGCTGAGGCGAGCGGGTCTCACAGCCAACCCGAAGAAGTGTGCGATTGGGCGGGTGGAAGTACGGTATCTGGGCTTCCACTTGGGCAACAGGCAGGTGCGTCCCCAAATTAATAAGACCGCAGCAATCGCGGCCTGCCCGAGGCCCAAGACCAAAAAGGGGGTGAGACAGTTCCTGGGGCTGGCTGGCTATTATCGGAGGTTTATACCTAATTATTCGGACGTCACCAGCCCGCTGACTGATCTCACTAAAAAGGGGGCACCAGATCCGGTCCAGTGGACGTAGCAATGCCAGCGGGCGTTTTCTGAGGTAAAGGCTGCACTGTGTGGGGGGCCACTTTTACACTCCCCTGACTTTTCTCTCCCTTTATGTTGCAGACTGATGCGTTGGACAGAGGGCTGGGGGCGGTTTTGTCCCAGGAGGTGGAGGGGGAGGACCGCCCTGTCCTGTACATCAGCAGGAAGCTGTCGGTGCGTGAGGGGCGCTACAGCACAATAGAAAAAGAGTGTCTGGCCATCAAGTGGGCGGTCCTTGCCCTCCGTTACTACCTACTGGGGCGCCCTTTCACCCTCTGTTCGGACCACGCGCCCCTCCAGTGGCTCCACCGCATGAAGGATGCCAACGCGCGGATCACCCGTTGGTATCTGGCACTCCAGCCCTTTAATTTCAAGGTGGTCCACAGGCCGGGGGCGCAGATGGTCGTGGCGGACTTCCTCTCCCGTCAAGGGGGGGGGAGTCGGCTGCAGGCTGGACGGCCGCCCGGCCTGAGTCGGGCGGTGGGGTATGTGGCAGCGGGGGCGTGGTCAAGCGCCGGTCTGTGACAGGAGGGCAGAGTCAGGGAAGGTAAGTGGCAGAATCAATACACCTGACATGAATTAACCTGTTTGTGTGTGTCTTCCCAGTTACCGCGCCCTATTTAAGGAGAGAGAGCGAGAGGAGAGGGTCTCTCTCCCCAACCAGACGACTTGAGTGTGTGCGTGCGTGTGTGGCTGAGAGAGTGACATTTTGCACTGAAAAGTGAAAATAAAAGAGTTTTGTGAACTCAGTTCTGGCCTGCCGTCCTTCTGTGCTCCACCCACCCATACGAACTGCGACAGTCTGATTTTTGGTGCAATATCTACATAGGTGTATAGAGGCCCATTTCCAGCAATTATCACTCCAGTGTTCTAATGGTACAATGTGTTTGCTCATTGCCTCAGAAGGCTAATGGATGATTAGAAAACCCTTGTACAATCATGTTAGCACAGCTGAAAACAGTTTGGCTCTTTAGAGAACCTATAAAACTGACCTTCCTTTTAGCAGATTGAGTTTCTGGAGCATCACATTTGTGGGGTCGATTAAATGCTCAAAATGGCCGGAGACATGTCTTGACTATATTTTCTATTCATTTTACAACTTATGGTGGTAAATAAAAGTGTGACTTTTCATGAAAAACACAAAATTGTCTGGGTGACCCCAAACTTTTGAACGGTAGTGTATGTCCCTGTACACACTCGTCCAGAAGGGTAATTTTGCACAAGGCCATCTGTCTACAACAGAAAAAAATAAAATAAAACGTGTCTGGAAAAATCCCAAAGGAATCTGGAGCCAGATTCATGACGTCACCTGCGGAACCGCCAGCAGGCTGCAAGAGCTTGCATGGGTTCAGCGCACAGCCTGTGTAGACCAAGTTTAGCAGTTAGCGATTTTGCATTGAAATATGGAATTGTCACCTTCAGCTTCTAAACCCATGGATTCCTGTATCAATGCTCATCTATCTATTCTCATCTCATTATCTGTAGCTGCTTTATCCTGTTCTACAGGGTCGCAGGCAAGCTGGAGCCTATCCCAGCTGACTACGGGCGAAAGGCGGGGTACACCCTGGACAAGTTGCCAGGTCATCACAGGGCTGACACATAGACACAGACAACCATTCACACTCACATTCACACCTACGGTCAATTTAGAGTCACCAGTTAACCTAACCTGCATGTCTTTGGACTGTGGGGGAAACCGGAGCACCCGGAGGAAACCCACGCGGACACGGGGAGAACATGCAAACTCCACACAGAAAGGCCCTCACCGGCCACGGGGCTAGAACCCGGACCTTCTTGCTGTGAGGCGACGGCGCTAACCACCACACCACTGTGCCGCCCTCATCTATCTATTGTTACACAAATCATATTTTTTTCTAATTACTATTATGTATTTATATATTTCTTCATTTAGAAGATTACTGGCTACTGTAGGAGAAAGATTTCATAAGCTACACACATGGAATCGGCTAAGCAGGGTTGTACATGTATACATTTAATGTGTTTGACAGGTCCCAAGATCTCAAGCCCTGACACGCATATCCCTTGATACATGTGAAGTAAAATATAAAGAAAATGTGACCTTGGGTGCTGTGGAAGACGGCTGCCTCTCCAGTAGCTCTGTAGTTTTTAGCTTTTTAAACCTCTTTTTTCCCACCTTTTTACTTTTCTGCTCTTCTTATGAAGACATAGTGTGTTTTTCTTCATATCCCATGGATATTTTTAACTTTAACATGCAACCAGGAGCCAGTTTTCTCGCTTATTCGAGAGAGGAGCTGCTGGCCCTGAAAACAATGGGATGAGCCGGGATACGACACCCCATCCTGGCCAAGCTAAGGAGGAAACCCAGGAGCTGCAAAGCCGGGGCTAAGCTAAAGGCTAGGCTAGCGGACAACCAGTGGCGCTACAAACCATCCATTCCCTCCGTTATCATGGAGAATGTGAACTCGCTGCTGAATAAGGTCGACGAGCTATCCACACTGAACAACCAGCAGATTTACCGGGAGAGCAGCTTATTTATTTTTACTGAAACATGGCTAATACACCTTGGACCGGATGCTAACGTGGACCTGTGGGGATTCACTGCTGTGAGAGCCGACAGAGACACTAAAGCATGCGGGAAAGGCAAAGGTGGGGGACTCATCATTTACATGAACAGCCGCTGGTGTAACCCGGGACATTTCTCTGTAAAGACAGTCTTATGTTGCCCGGATTTGGAGCTGCTAGCATCACCATCTGTGTTTACATCGCTCCAAGGGCAGACGCAGCCGCTACATGTGAAGGGATTCACTCTGTCACAGCAAGGCTGCAGACACAGCACCCTGAGGCATTTATCATCATTTCTGGGGACTTTAAAAAATGCTACTTTGGACTCTACTTTGGCTGCTTTTTACCAGGCTGTGGACGGTATCTTTTTAATTTCCCTGAGGGAACCCTCCGAAAGGGATCAATAAAGTTCTATCTAATCTAAGTAAGTGTATTATCGCCCAGCGCTTTCGTGCTGTTTACTTTTGTGTGTGTCAATAAATAACATTATCCGTGTACCACACAAACACAGGAACACCTAATTTAGAGTATAGTCTCTCTTATTTCTTTCCTTGGCAACAGTCAACTTGTGAATCACCGATTTTCTTGGTCTTTTTCTCGGCTTTGCTTTGATCCTCGGCTTCTGGGAGCATCGCACAAAGTGCTCCCATTTCTCTCTCATTGTCCGGTCTTTTGGAAAACGATGAGTACTAATCCCATCAAGATTGGTGTTGCTACACCCTCCTACGATACATCTGTTAACCATTTTAATAATTACGTGATAACGTTGAAGAAATTTGCAGAAAACTATCAGGTTGTTTTCTCATAAACAAACCAGCTCTGATGTAGGATTCAGAGGGAGGCATCCCACACGTGACGTCACGAAAATCAGTGTTTGCCGGGAAATCCAAATGGCAAGTTTTTTCAGAGGCGGACGAATTTGCCTCAAATGGCTTGATTTCAATTGAATTTTTCTGGTATTGCACAAGGTAAAAAATTGCACAAAATGCAAAATGTGACAGATATTTGACCAAAGTTTAATATAAAATGGGAGAATTACATTGATCTTGCTCCTGAATTTACCCCTAATATGCACTTTAACGCAACCATGAAGAAAAGTCAGAATTAACAGAAAATTTTTAGTGTTTTGAATCCATTCCTTAACTCACTGACAAGAAGAGAATGGGAAATCAGAATGGGATAAGCACGAAATATCGAGACAACATCACCTTTTATGATTGTGCTCACAAGTTGATGACTTTATGACTGGAATTCATAAATGAAATGGCATACTGTATATCAAACAGTTCCAAAGGAAGCCACCTTGGTGGTCTGGAACAGAAGGAAATAGAACCACTTTTTCTTTTTCCTTTTTTTTTTGGTATATACATTGTTTTAATCATTGTGTTTTGGTTTGGAATTTTTTTTTAAATCTGAGCAGGGCAGGGCAAGGAAAGTGCATTCAGGAATCCATTTTACTTGAATTATCTAAATCTTTTTCTTTCTTTTTTGCAACTCACCACTTGTTTTTGGTCACTTGGTAATAACCATTTTTTCTTTTACTTCAGCTGTGCCACTTCAGTCTAGGGCCACTGAAAACAATTTCAGGGCCCATTTGCACTGTGGATAAACACACAATCTCTTATGTGCATAATCAGCCTCGGGACAAGTGATCCAATCTCACTACTGTGTTTATAACAGATGTCTATATGCTTTCCTCATCATCTGCACTGAGTGCATCTCGTTTCCCCCAATCAATACATTAATGACTTGGCTTGGCAGAACATTTCAGATAATATTGCAAGAGAAACACAGAATGTTTTAAGGTTGAGATCAGTAAAAAGTATGTTCCTGTATGAATAAATGAATGAATCACTTGTGTGCCTTTTCAAAAAACAAAAAAAAGAAATGGAGGAAAATAGTTTAGGAATCACTCTGGAATCCAAACAGGATGAGTTGTGTCATGTGATGAACACTGCCACATATGTACACTCACCAGCCACTTTATTAGGAATGTGTTCTTAATTCTAAGATTCCTGTTTTCGGCTGCAGGAGTTGAACCCAATGTGATCTTCTGCTGTTGCATGCTGAAATGCTTTTCTGCTCACTACAGTTGTAAAGCGTGATTATATGAGTTACTATATCCTTCCTGGCAGCTCAAACCAATCTATCCATTTTCCTCTGACCTCTCTTATCAACAAGATGTTTCCACCCACAGAACTGTTGCTCACTCAATGTTTTTTTGTTTTTGTACCATTCTGTGTAAACTCTAGAGACTGTTATGTGTGCAAACCCCAGGAGATCAGTAGTTTCTGAAATACTCAAACCAGCCCATCCGGCTCAAACCAACACCCATGCCAGAGTGAAAGTCAAGTCAAGTCAACTTTATTGTCAAATATGCTATACATGCTCGACATACAGCACAAATGAAATTTCAGTCCTCTCTGACCCATGGTGCAAAAAGGCAATGCAATAAATAAAAATAGAATAATTGAAAAAACAAAAAAAACAATATAAACAGTATTCTACAGTAACTCTAGATAAGAACTAGACAAAGACTAAACACTCAAACTGTTAGGACTGGGACTGTTTTGGCCTCTAGAGGCCGCTGTTATTTCCATCTTGTCATGTTTGTTTTGGCCTCTAGAGGCCGCCACTGTGTTTTTGTGTTTGTCTTGATTGCCTGTTTCCTGCCCCGCCTTGTTCCTTAATTGTTTTGTGTATAAATACCCCTCTGTTTGTTCCCTTGTCATGGAGTCTTTTTCCTATGCTATTAGTGCTAGTTCCCTCTGTCCCATGTACCTTGCCTGTGTCTTAGTATTCTTGGTTTTGTTGCTTTCTTTTGGACTTTGTGGATTTTGTTTTGACCTTTGAATCTTCTTAGCGTTTGAGTTTTTGCCTCTTCTTTTCTTAGTTGGATTTTGGACATTGAACCTTGGGATATTTTTATTTTTGTATCTCTTCTGAGCTTTGGATTATTCTTTTTGTTTTTTCCCTTGGATTGTATATATTTTTGTAAATAAACTTTTTGATACTTTTCTACTTCCGCCTCACGCCTCTGCACTTGAGTCATCCACCTGGTGGCCTAGTGGGGGTTTGCTGGATTATCACACCAGCGAATCCCTAACACAAACAATATAAACAGTATAAACATCCTAGATAAGAACTCGACAAAGACTAAACACTCAGACAATATAAACACTAGATAAGAACTAGACATAGACTAAACACTCATATATATATATATATATATATATATATATATATATATATACAGGCGCGCACACACGCACACGTAAATTGGTGCAAATAAACAAACAGTCAAGGGCACTTGAGGTATAGCAGGTAAACATGAAATAAGCAGTATAAACAAACTAGCAGCTGTTAAGGTGAGATAGTGCAAATGAGCGAGGTAAAGTGAGATGTGCGGTCCCTGAGTTCAGTGTGTTAATGAACGATGAGATGTATGTGTGTTTGGGGGGGGAAACTGTGAGGATGACATGTCAGATGCTGAAGGGGGGGCAGGGGGGTGTGCGAGCAGAATCTGTGGCAAGGGGCAGAGGGGGGAGGAGGAGGGGCAGAGGGAGGAGGGAGTTGAGCCTCCTGACTGCCTGGTGAAAGAAACTGTTCTTGAGCTTGCTGGTTTTGGCCCGGAGACTCCGCAGTCTCCTCCCCGACGGCAGCAAACTGAAGAGGTTGTGAGATGGGTGGGTGGGTGGGGTCACCTGCAATTCTGATGGCTTTGCGGGTGAGGCGGGAGTTATAAATATCCATTAGAGAAGGGAGAGAGACACCAATGATCCTCTCAGCTGCTCTCACGATGCGCTGCAGAGTCTTGCAGCAGGACACGGTGCAGGCGCCGTACGACACGGTCATGCAGCTGGTCAGGATGTTCTCGATGGTGCCTCTGTAGAAAGTGTGCATGATGGGGGCCGGGGCTCTTGCTCTCCTCAGTTTGCGGTGGAAGTACAGACGCTGTTGGGCTTTTTTGGCCAGTGATGCAGTATTGTTGCTCCAGGACAGGTCTTCAGAGATGTGCACACCCAGAAACTTGGTGCTGCTCACCCTCTCCACTGCAGCACCGTCGATAGATAGTGGAGCATGCTGGTTGTGCTCTCTCCTGAAGTCCACAACAATCTCCTTCATCTTCTCCACATTCAGACAGAGATTGTTGTCCTTGCACCACATGGCCAAGCGGCTCACCTCACTCCTGTAGAGTGTCTCATCGCCATTGTTGATGAGACCCACCACAGTCGTGTCATCCGCAAACTTAATGAAGAGATTAGAGTTGGATGTTGGTGTGCAGTCATGGGTCAGCAGAGTGAAGAGGAGGGGGCTTAGCACACATCCTTGGGGGGCCCCCGTGTTCAATGTGATGGTGCTGGAGGAGTTGCTGCCGACCCGTACAGCCTGTGGTCTCCCCGTCAGGAAGTCCAGCAGCCAGTTGCACAGGGAGGTGTTGAGTCCCAGCTGGTCCAGTTTATGAATGAGCTGCTGAGGAATGATTGTGTTGAATGCTGAGCTAAAGTCTATGAACAGCATTCTGACATACGAGTCTTTTGTCTCCAGGTGGGTGAGGGCTGAGTGGAGGGCAGTGGAGATGGCGTCATCGGTCGAACGGTTGGACTGATATGCAAACTGGAAAGGGTCCAGGGCAGGGGGGAGGGCAGACTTGATATGCCGCATGACTAGCCGCTCGAAGCACTTCATGAGGATGGGAGTGAGTGTGACAGGGCGGTAGTCATTGAAGCAGGAGGGAGATGGTTTCTTTGGGACTGAGATGATGGTGGTGGTTTTGAGGCACGTGGGGACAACAGCCTGGCTCAACGAGATGTTGAAGATGTCTGTAAAGATATCTGTGAGCTCCTCAGCACAGTCTCTCAGGACACAACCAGGAATGTTATCAGGACTCAAAGTCACACTTTGAGATAATAATTTTCCCATTCTGATGTTTGTAGTGAACATTAACTGAAGCTATTGATTTGTATCTGCATGATTTTATGCATTGTGCCATTGTCAAGGGATTAGAGATTAGAGAACTGCATATAACAGCAGGTGGATGGGTGTTCCTAATAAAGTGGCTGGTGAATGTATGTGTTGATATTAATTATACAGCAGCTAGTACTGGGAAAGTAATTTGATTGGACAAGCAGTGTTCCAAGTGTCACTCCATTTGTTTGTGCTCAATACGTAAAATTCCAATTCTAACAATATTTCTTAACGATGAACTCAGAGACAATTGAGGTGGAGCAAGAGCCGCAGATCAGATGTATGACCATTGGCTTGTTCGATGTTTGAAAGGTGGAAGGGAGACTGGTCCATCTTTATGCAGACTAAAATGACCCAGCACTCAATTCAAATCAGTGAGGAGGTCCGTTTGTGACGTAAGGCAACAGACACGTCCACTTATGAAACTGGAACTGTTCCACTTTTGCTTCCATAGAGATGAATTATGTTGCTCTATTTTTGTATATATTCTAAGATCTTTGATGAAATGTCACTATGCTTAGTATGGGCTGTCAGTTAGTCTGTGTGTTGGCATGGCAACATACAACACAATTTCAGCTGCGGCTTCTTTGAGAATTACTTTTGTTGGCAAAGCAAAAATAAACAGTATATTTGGCCAGATTGTGTCTGAAATATCAGTAATCTGATATTCATTTCTTGTTCATAAAACTGTTGTATAAAAGCAACATGGCACTCACAGTCATGCTGTGATACTGTGCCTCTAGGTGAATCATAAACATGCTGATATTCAGTAGAACAGCACTCTTGCTCTTGTGGTAATGCTTAATTATGTGGCAAAAATTAATTAATTCATTTATTTAGTGATTCATTGATCTTGATCATGGAATTTTGGGAACACTGGATGTAAGATGGAGATACACCCTGAATAGGAAGTCAGTCCATGGCAGAGCACCACGCGCATGCTCCTTCACTCATTCTCAAGTTCTCAGTTTAACCAGTCAGCATGGTTGTGGAAGACAGGATGAAAGCGTACAGTATCATTAGCATGAATCACATTTTTGCAGATAATATCATCAGCATAGTTAGTACCTCTTTGGTGTTCTCTGACTCCATTTTCTCCATCTCCAAGCCACAAAAAGAACAGGGTATTACTATAATAAATAGTTGCGTGTCTGATCACAGTAGTAAGACGTGAGAATGTTCTGAATCGTGACATGAAACACAGCATGTGAGAAATCTCTAAACTTAGACAAACAGTTCTCCTGAGTGATGTTCATAGCTTATAAATGACATGTAAAGTACTTTGTTGTTTTTAACCCGAGTTGACCTCATTTATTTTTTTGTTGCTTGAAATTGAAATGGTGACATTTATGGAGACTCAGGTTGGCTGATAGTGTTGGTATGTTATATTTGGCTTCTCAAATACAGATTAATAAGAAGAAACAGAACTTAGGGTGTAGGCTTGTAACAATTCTCAGACTTTTGGGGGAACAGAGGAACTGGAAGCAGGCTTCAGAACAGTAAACTGTGGGTGGTAAAAGAGAGCAACTGCACTTGCTTGAAGATTCTTGAAGACGTTTCACCTCTCATCCGAAAGGCTTCTTCAGTTCTGTCTGACTAATAGGGAGTATCAGGTATTTATCCTCTCATGGATGAAAAGCAATCCTAAGGTGTCGTTGAGTCATCCTGTTGGTGTGGGTCACTGGGGGCTGGGTGTGAACGGCCTAGAGAGTCATTGGGATGATCAATGGATAGTTGGTTCTCTCTGTCCTCTTGTGAGTCACTGAAAACAGCTGGGTTTTGGTGTGCATTCAGTTGTCTGGGAAGTGTGCTAAGGACTGCATTGTAGGTGGCTGATAAATGATGTCTTAGACCACCACCTCTGTTCAGTGATGGCCGTTCCAGGTTGACCAAAATGGCTTCTTTAACTCCTCGCTCATACTAATGATCCTCTCTGGCTAAAATGCATACGTTGCAATCCTGAAATGAGATTGTTAAGATGAAGATAGACAGCAGAGTCCTGGCCTGAGGAACTGGCTCTCCTGTGTTGAGCCATGCGCCTATGAAGCGGTTATTTTGTTTCCCCAATATACGAGACCGTGCATTCCTCGCTGCACTGAATTGCATACACTACGTTGTCCTGTTTGTGTCTGGCTATTCTGTCCTTAGGGTGGACCAGTTTCTGCTTCAGGGTGTTACTGGGTCTGAAATGTACCGGAATGTTGTGTTTGTAAAAGATCCTCCTGAGTTTCTCAGATAGACCAGAAATGTAGGGAATGACAATGTTCTTGCATTAGTTCCTGTTATCCTCCTTGTCCGTTATGTTCTTTTTTCTGCTCTTGGAAAAAGTCCACCCTAAGGACAGAATAGCCAGATACAAACAGGACGACGTCTCATCTCATCTCATTATCTCTAGCCGCTTTATCCTGTTTTACAGGGTCGCAGGCAAGCTGGAGCCTATCCCAGCTGACTACGGGCAAGAGGCGGGGTACACCCTGGACAAGTCACCAGGTCATCACAGGGCTGACACAGACACAGACAACCATTCACACTCACACCTACGGTCAATTTAGAGTCACCAGTTAACCTAACCTGCATGTCTTTGGGGGAAACCGGAACACGCGGAGGAAACCCATGGGGAGAACATGCAAACTCCGCACAGAAAGGCCCTCGCCAGCCACGGGGCTCGAACCCAGACCTTCTTGCTGTGAGGCGACAGCGCTAACCACTACGCCGCCATTGAGGAACATTATTCTTAAATTTTTACACTGTTTGCCCATGCAACCTTTCACAGAGCAGTGAACCCATCCTCATCTTTACTTCTGAGAGATTCCACCTCTCTGGGATGCTCTTTTTTATCCCCAATCACATTACTCACCTGTTGCCAATTAACCAAACTAGTTTTTTTTAGCATTACACAGCTCTTTTGGTCTTTTGTTGCCCCGTCCCAACTTTTTTGAAATGTGTTGGTGGCACTAAATTCAAAATGAGCATATATATTGTTTTTCAAAAAACAATACAATTTCTCAGTTTGAACATTTGATATGTTATCTTTTGTACTGTCTTCAATGAAATATAGGGTTTCCATGATTCGCAAACCATCACATTCTGTTTTTTATTTATGTTTTACACAGTGTCCCAACTTTTTTGGAATTGGGGTTGTAATAAAGTGCCTGACCTGCACAAAGTTATGGCTCTGTTTATGGAATAATTAAAGAAAATGGTTTAAAAACAGCCATCAGAACTTGCAGGATGTGCAACATTTGCAACAAGTTATGCCTTAAAACAAATACATCAAGTTACTTTTACATGCTTTGTCTGGTTTCTTATCTACACTGGTAATACCATTATCTAAACCCTCAAACAGTACGTGTCGATTATTTTTTGTTAATCTCTGATTAGCTTGCATCAAATGAACAAGTGCAGAGGTACCTCTTGAGAGCTTGTTGAGCAAATATGCTACGACTCAACTTCATGATGACATCATGGCGCCAGACTTAAGTCTAAAGTCAACATACCAGCTTTTAGGGACATAATAAGAACATTACTTCTGTCAAATAAACACCACTATTTCATGGAAATGTGTCTGCTTTGAAGCCCCTTTGATATGTTTCTGGCATAGTCCTATAACCACAGCGCTGTGCTCTGCTCTGATCACATGATGTTTCATTAAATTGATCATTTTAGTTGATGTAATTATCTGTTAAGGCCTTTTAAAAGCTACTTAATGCACTTTCCTTTAACAGCATTGTAATGAAGGTTGATGCTGAGTCTAGACTCGCGCTCTGAAAGCAGATAGGCCTCTTATCAAGATGTATGGCAGTATTATGACCTAATGAATCAACATTGTATGAAATTACACCCACAGTTTTATAACGCAGCATCGGACTGACGGTCATAAAATGGTTAGAGAGATTTTTATTGTGCTGCTCTATAACCTGAGTGTTTAATTGTGCATGTGGGCGGCACGGTGGTGTAGTGGTTAGCACTATCGCCTCACAGAAAGAAGGTCCTGGGACCTTGAGCGTGAGCGTGAATGGTTGTCTGTCTATATGTCAGCCCTGCGATGACCTGGCGACTTGTCCAGGGTGTACCCCGCCTCTTGGCCATAGTTAGCCGGGATAGGCTCCAGCTTGCCTGCGACCCTGTAGGACAGGATAAGCAGCTACAGATAATAGATGGATGGATGTACGTGCTTGTGTGTTTTTATGTATCTCTAAATATGTGTTTCTCTTATCCATCACTGTGTTTACTGGAGAGTGTGTGGGCTTTTTGACTCACTTAACTGGGCTAGAGGGATGTTTTTGTTTGTGCTGTTATCTGTTTAATTATGCGTCATGTACATGTGTACATTACTGTGTTTGGATTTGGGCTGACGCTCTTCATCTCAGTCTCTTTTTTTCCTTCATGTCCACAGAAGTCATCTCTCCATCCCTCTCTCTCTGTTCTCCTCGGATGAAGTCCTGTCGTTCTTGGAAGGAGATCTGTATAACAGACACTCTTCTCTCTCGCCCATCCGAGTGCTTGGTCTTTTCACACCTGGAGATCCGGGTATGAAACTAACACGAAAGAGACTTGTGTGTTTTATTATTTTATTTTTTTAAGATTCGTTAACATGCTGCCTCATTTAACATACCTCATTCAACTAATCAAATCATTTCTGAGGCTTCGGCTCCCCAGCACTTTAGATTGTTATCAAAGAACATGTATTTTCCTACAACTGCTATGTTTATCGATTTGGAAAACAAAACTAAACAGATTTTGTATACAAAGTTGTTATGGAACAAAGTGTGGTGCAGCAGATTTTAACTTGTTTATATCTAAATTTTTCACATCCTCTTGACTGTTACAGATGTGGGCATTTTTGAAGAAGCAGCAAAATATCTAAGGGGAGAAATGATTCTCGGGCTGTTTGAGCATAAGGAGGCAGAGAGATGGTATGGACTGCATATATGCACACTGTAGGCGAGATGGGAGAGTGCTGAATATAAGATGTGAGAGTGCTAAATATAAGATATGAGTGTAATGAATGTGAGTTGTGAAGTGAGAATGCTGAAAGTGAGAGTGCTGGATGTGAGTGTGCTGAATGTAAGATGTGAGTGCTAGATGTGAGAGTGCTAAATATAAGATGTGAGAGCACTGAAAATAACATGAGAGAGTGCTGAATATTAGAGAGCACTTAATATAAGATGTGATGATTCTGAATGTGACATGTGAGTGTGCTGAAAATAACATGTGAGAGCACTGAATGTGAGATGTGAGAGTTCTGGTTGTGAGATGTGAGAGTGCTGAATGTGAGATGTGAGAGTGCTGAATATGAGATGAGTGTAATGAATGTGAGTTGTGGGAGTGTTGACTAAGATTTGAGAATGCTGAAAGTGAGAGTGCTGGATATGAGATGTGAGTACTGAATGTAAGATGTGAGTGCTGTATGTAAGATGGGAGAGTGCTAAAAGATGCAAGAGCACCGAAAATAACATGTGAGAGTGTTGAATATTAGAGAGCATTAATATAAGATGTGATGATGCTGAATGTGATGATGCTGAATGTGACATGAGAGTGCTGAAAATAACATGAGAGCACTGAATGTGAGAGTGCTGAATTTAAGATGCGAGAGAACTGAAAATAACGTGAGTACGCTGAATATAAGATGTGAGAGTACTGAATGTGAGATGTGAGAGTGCTGAATGTGAGATGTGAGAGCTCTGAAAATAAGAAAAGAGTGTAGAATGTGAGAATACTGAATATTAGATGTGAGAGTGCTGAATATTAGATGTGAGAGAAAAGAATGTGAGTGCTGAATAGTAGATGTGAAAGCACTAAATATAAAATGTAAGAGTGCTGAATGTGAGATGAAAGTGCTGAATATGAGCTGCAAAGGTAAGCGGGAAATTGCAAGAGGTGCTGAATGTGAGTGTTGGATTCCAGATGTGAGAGTGCATGAAGCCAACTGTGACCATGTGAAATGTGAATAATAAAAGGGTTATTATGTGGTTTTTTTCCCCCCAGGGCTCAGGAACGCTCTGTAACGCTGCCCGCTCTCCTGGTGTCTCATGGCCCTGGAGTTCAGAGAAAAGCTCATTCCCTTTTTTTATCCACATTACAGGAGATGATCTCACACATCAGGAGAGCTGCACTTGATACATTTGTAAGAACCAGTTATTTGTGAGTCACATCATTGTTCTGAATCATTTTGACCTTTTGAATAAAAACTGCTCTGCTGATACATGATCATTTGCTGCTATTAAACTACTCGACTTTACAGCATTTAATAGGAAAGCCAGTGGGCTTGAACTGCTTTGAGAATTTCTTCGTAAATCCTTGTTTTATTGTGGAATTTAATGAAAACTAAGTCTACTTTGAAGAAGGCGATCTCTGCTGATTTACTAGAAATGGTGAAAAGCCAAAATGCTACTGATGACGCAAATGGAAGCACTGATACTATTATTGTCATTTTGATGTAATCCCTCATGATTTTTCATTATATGGTGGATAAAAATATTCTACACACCCCTGTTAAAATTGCAGGGTTTTGTGCAAGTAGTGTAAAAAAAAAACTCAAGATAAATCACATCAGAGCTTTTTCCGCCTTTGATAGAGCAACCAAAAAATACAAAATGTAAAAACAAATATTTTTGGGAAAGAAAGAAAGAAAGAAAGAAAGAAAGAAAGAAAGAAAGAAAGAAACCGTTCAAGTACCTGGTTGAACAATCATGCACAACTGTTAATATTTTGCTTGTAATACAGCATTCAAGTCTTTTTGGGAAAGAGACTTAGCACATCTTGATTTGGCAGCTTTATTCCACTCTTCCTTGCAAAAATGCTCCAGATCTATCAAATTACAAAGCGATCTCCTGTGCACAGCTTGTGCAAAGTCATTCCACAGGTTTTCAGTAGGATTTTGATCTGGGCTTTGACTGGGCCATTCCAAATCTTTGACCTTCTTCTGAAGCCATTCCTGTGTTGATTTTGTTGAGGGGCTGTTATTGTGCTGGAAGGAGATTTTTTTCTTCATTTTCAGCTGTCTAATAGAAGCCTGCAGGTTTTGTACCAAAAATATATTGGTATTTGGTACTATCCATGAGTCCCTCTATCTTGACTAGAGCTCCAGTCCTAGCTAAAGAGCAGAAGCAACTCCATAGCATGATGTTGCCACCACCACGCTTCACTGTTGGTATGGTGTTCTCTGGGTGATAAGCTGTCTTATTTTTGTTCCAAATATATCTTTTAGAATTATGGCCAAGACGTTCTGCCTTGATCTCATCAGATCATAACACATTTTGTCACATGGTTTGCAGTGACTTAGGCCCTAGTCACACTATAGCTCACAATGGGTTTGCAAATACTTGGTGATGAAAAATTGGTAGCGTCACCACCAATCATGCGATGCAATGTGAATGTTCTCCAAGCTTCGCAAGTTGTTTTTTGATGTATCTCCACCTCGTGAGTGGCCTAAAACATTGTGAAAAATTTCAATGCATGCATTGAAATTTGGTGGCAATGTTTTCATTGGGGCTGGCACGGTGGTGTAGTGGTTAGCGCTGTCACCTCACAACAAGAAGGTCCTGGGTTTGAGCCCAGCAGCTGACAAGGGCCTTTCTGTGTGGAGTTTGCATGTTCTCCCTGAGTCTGCATGGGTTTCCTCCGGGTGCTCTGGTTTCCCCCACAGTCCAAAGACATGCAGGTTAGGCTAATTGGTGGCTCTAAATTGACCGTAGATGTGAGTGTGAATTATTGTTTGTCTCTATGTGTCAGCCCTGTGATGACCTGGCGACTTGTCCAGGGTGTACCCCGCCTCTCGCCCATAGTCAGCTGGGCTAGGTTCCAGCTTGCCTGCAACCCTGTACAGGATAAGTGGCTACAGATAATGGATGGATGTTTTCATCGGCAAACCAAGTGGCGAATACTCGCAGATGGGTTTGGGAAAACTTCCCAAAGCTCGGGGAAGCATCGCCACAATCACCTCATTTTCATCGATAACCCATCGTGAGTTGTAGTGTGACTGTAACCTTAAGTAGGCTCAGATGTTTTTTTTTGTTTGTTTTGTTTTATCATAAGAAATGGCCTCTGTCTAGCCACCATACCCACAGTCCAAACAAGTAAAGAATCCATGAGATTGTTGTCACGTGCAGTTAGTGACCAGTACTTTCCAGTTATTCCTGCAGCTCCTTTAATGTTGCCATAGATCTCTTGGCTGCCTCCCTGATGATAAGTTTTTGTTTTGTATTTTTGTCAGTTTTGGAGTGACCTTCTGTTCTTGGTAATGTCCCTGTGGTGCCTATTTTTGTCCATGGCCTTCATGGTGTTCCATGGTACATCTAATGTTTTGGAAATTGTTTTTTACCCCTCTTCTGATAGATATCATGTGCAATTCTGTACTTTGCAAACTATATGTGGACCAGCAGTTGGATAAAACCAAGATGATATCAAGAAAATCCTTCTATTTTATAAAGAAACAGCTGATCCTTATGTGAGGTTAATCAGAATCATTTAATTGTTGACAGGTGCATGATAATTACTTTTGAAAATTAGTTTGAATGTGATTCACAGACTTATAAAAGATTGTACACACTTGCAAAACCGAGCTTTTGTAAGTTTTTCTTTTTCTATTTGTCTCCATTTGAATTTTATTGTTTGACATATCACAATAACAATGGAAAAAGATCTGAAATCATTTAGTGTGGTTTTGTTTTATATGAACTGTCCATCAATTTAACAACATCCTGTTTATTTCCTGTTTGTCTGCAAAAAGGTGACAGTAACACCCACATGCATCAGTGGTTTCCTTTCTTCTTCTCTCTTCTCACCTCAATCAGCCTGAACTGACAGTAGAGAACCTGCCGTGGTACCTGGAGCTCAGGAAGCCTTTGCTGATCATGTTTGTTGGGGGAGAAGAAAGTCCAGAGACTTTGCAATCTCTAGAGGAGATGAAGAAAACTGAGAGAATGGGACAGCTAGACTCAGCACTGCCATGCTGGATCCATCTGTGAGGGCTCTATCTTTCTGAGGGTTTAAAGTACAGTAGAAAAATATTTTTTGTCAATTTTAGTAAAACCAAATGTATGTAAAGTTAAACAAACATGAACCACATTTATTATTTCTCACCATGTTCCATCCTTGTGTGTGGGTTTTTTTTTAAAATTGTACCCTAAAACTACAGTTAATATGCAGTTAATCAAATTCCTCGATTGTGTTTTGTTGCAGAGGTCGCACACCTGCTGGAAGGGCTGTCTTAGAGACGTATCTTAGCTATGTTCCTCCACTCCCCGCTTTAGTGCTCTCACAGCTGAGCTCAGGTGGAAAGGTGTATCACTTCCCCACAGAGCGCCCATTACTGTCTGAAAACATCATTCATTGGCTTCAGCAGATTGGGAACAACCAGGAGCAAGCTACAGGTGAGCTGCCAGGCTTTGCTAACTTTGCTAATTTTAAACCACATCATCAGATCAGCTCCGCATGCTCCCGAAGGGAGCGTGGCACCTCTGCATATGGCTCTCCAAGTGGGTCTGTTCCTGGCAGCCTCCCAGGCGGTGGCAATGTTGAGGCCAGCAGCCTGCAGGTCATCGCTCAGCTGGTCGGACCATGTTTTAAACCACATATAAAAATAAAACCAAATTTGTATTGTATATTTGGAGGCTTTGGTTGCTGTTCAATAAATCACTTTGAATATGAAGGTACAAATCAAAAGAGATACTGAAATCCCACACTTGTTGACCTGTGACAAATACAGGCTAGCTTGCTAGCAATTAACTAACCTGTTAGCTACGGTTGTTAATGTTAATATGTTATGTTATGTGGGAGTACTAGGTGACATGGGAGTGTTTTCAGATGGTATATTCATGCTTCAAGCCTGGTATTTACATCAAAAAGTAACTTTAAATCTATTGCAGGGTTCGTTTTAATAGTTTAAATTTACATATGCAGAGAGTCTCTTCGTTCTTGATAAGTGATTCAGTGAAAACATTTCTGAATAGAGTACCCAGTCTTTATATGCTGCCCCACAGTTATTCTTCTCATTTCTGCTCATAAGAAAGTGTGTGAACCACACTCGGGCATTCTCTTAGTCCCTCTATTCATTCCAATCCCTTGTGCATTCGCTAATACAATCACCATTGTTCCTTGTGCCAAAAAAAAATTTTCCTCTTCAGCTATGCTAACATTCTGCTGATCCAAATAGCACTCTTCTTCTGTCATCCACCCAAAAAAGGCCATTACATGCCAAGATGCCCTCCTGTGTCATTCCATCTGCTTCCTATGAGGTTTGAGTAGCTATATCCCTTAATTGTGTCTGATCATTTCCAGCCATTTTCCTGAAATCCTCCAGCTCCTGTGACCATGTCATTTTGGTTTTGGTGTGCCAACTTTCAGTAATTTAAGAGCATACTTTCACCCATCCGTCATTTTAAATGGTGGTTTTACCACCGTACTTGAGTCAGTCTGTCTATAGTCTCTGCTTTTACCTGCTGCTGAAATCCAAACAGCTGTCTCCACTGTGTGCTGTACTTTGTCCCAGATGTTCTGGGCTAATGGCAGCTGATATTTCCATGAGTGTCTGTTCAAAAACACATGATCGCAACCTGGTCATGACTCTCGGTGAGAGTGTGCATCCTGGCACAGTGGAACGAAGTAATCATACACCTTAACATTACTTGGCTCCCTGAGCAATGTCATATTAGGATGTTTAAGAGACTATTTTTTGGAAAGAGTGTATAAAGTTCAGTCACGGCCTGCTTGTCAGTGAGGCAGCGTAAAACTAAACACAGTGATAAGTGCTGCTGAAAGAAGCTTTCACCAACTGACGAAGAACAAGTGCAAGATATTTTAGAAAGGACTGAGAATGTTTAAATAAGTCACACTTAAGGTTTTTCACCACATTTGGAATCCGTGCCAAAAATGTGACAAGGCTGTTACCATAATGTCTCTCCAAGGTGGTTTGTCATTGTGTTGCAGCCAAATAGAGCTCTGGAAAAAATTAAGAGACCACTTCAGTTTTTTTCTTAAATCAATATCTCTATATTAGGCAGCCATTTCATTCTAGTGTCTGTGCTGGAATTCCAACACAAGCACACATCATTTTACTTAATGAGGTACTGATTACTGTGATGACCTGGCAACTTGTCCAGGGTGTACCCTGCCTTTCGCCCGTAGTCAGCTGGGATAGGCTCCAGCTTGCCTGCGACCCTGTAGAAGGATAAAGCGGCTAGAGATAATGAGATGAGATGAGGTACTGATTAGGTGATCACCTCAATCAAATCTTATTGAACAAGGAAAAGTATTTAAAAAAACAAACAAAAACAAAACAGCGCTGTGGTCATTGCTATCCTCTTGCAGTAGGACCAGTTTGGATGGCAAAAGCAGTGCTAGTAGTACCTTAAATTTAATTGGAATACAAATCTTCATGCCAAAATAATTAAAAAGAAAAGTATTGAGTGGTAAAAAGAAGGGTTTAATTCTGACTTTAATGGCAGAGGGATACAGTGAGCGTCAGGTTGCTTCCATCCTCAATTTCAAAGACAGCGGTTCAAAAGACCAAGGTCAAGCAGCAGACATTGGGGACAACAAAGTTACAGAATGGCAGAGGGCGAAAACGACTCTCCACTGACCGGAATGATTGTCAACTCCTTCAAATGTCACTCAACAACCTTAGGATGACATCAAGTGACCTACAAAAATAATGGCAAATGGCAGCTGGGGTTAAGTGCATGGCAAGGACAGTTCGAAACAAGCTCCTCTCGGCGGGGCTGAAGACATGCAAAGCTAGAAAAAAGCCTTTCATCAATGAGAAGCAAAAAAGAACCAGGCTGAGGTTTGCTAAAGACCATAAGGATTGGACTATAAAAGACTGGAGTATGGTCATCTTCTCTGAGTCCAATTTTCAGCTTTTCCCATCACCTGGTCATCTAATGGTTAGACAGACACCTGGAGAGGCCTACAAGCCACAGTGTCTTGCACCCATTGTGAAATTTGGTGGAGGATCGGTGATGATCTGGGGGTGCTTCAGCAAGGCTGGAATGGGGCAGATTTTTGTTTGTGAAGAACACATGAATCAAGCCATATAGAAGGTTATCCTGGAAGAAAACTTGCTTTCTTCTGCTCTGACACTGTTCACTAACTCTGAGGAATGGGTTTCCCAGCAGGACAATGCTCCATGCCACACAGCCAGGTCAGTCAGGATGTGGATGGAAGACCACAAGATCAAGACCCTGCCATGGCCAACCCAATCTCCAGACCTAAACCCCATTGAAAACCTCTGGAATGTGATCAAGAGGAAGATGGATGGTCACCAGCCATTAAACAAAGCTGAGCTGATTGAATTTTTGCACCAGGAGTGGCATAAAGTCACCCAAAAGCAACGTGGAAGACTGGTGGAGAGCATGCCAAGATGCATGAAAGCTGTGATTAAATGTCAGAGTTATTCCACCAAATATTGATTTCTGAACTCATCCTAAGTTCAAACATTAGTATTGTGTTGTTTAAAATTGAATATGATCTTGATTTCTATGCATTATTCACAATCAGATAACACTTAATCTTTTTTGTTATTTTGACCAATTGTCATTTTCTGTAATTAAATGCTCTAAGTGATGATATTTTTGATGTGGAATTTTGGGGAAATGTTGTCAGTAGTTTAGGGAATAAAACAAAAATGTTCATATTCCTCAAACGTGCCTATAAATAGTAAAACCAGAGAAACTGATAATTTTCCAGTGGTCTCTTAATTTTTTTCCAGAGCTCTATATTGTTAATCATCATTCAGTGGTGGCGTATGGGTCAGATGAACTGATAAGTTCGAGCCAGCATTGGACTATTACTCATTTGCTATTAGGGAAAATGACTTGCACTATACTAGTGGTTTTACTTCTATTACAGTTTCCCCAAACTGTTAATGGGTCGTGTATTGTGGCTAACCAGAGCATTATACTTCTGTAAATACACAATGAACCATCTTGTACTTCTCCACATTTTGCACTGTTACATCCTGGAACTGAAATTGACGTCACTGGGATATTTACCATTTGATTTACAGAGTTTGTTGATAATTTGAAGGCACCAAATATTTTTATTGTGGCACAAATAAATTAGATATTTGTTATTTGATGTTTGTTATTGTTAAGTTTACTCCAGGATCAAAAACCACCTTTGGCTGCAGTTATGCCTGCAAGTCTTCTTGGATGTGTCTCCATCAGCTTTTCACATCTGGATCCTAATGTTTTTGTTCTTGCCAAAATTGCTCAAGCTCTGTCAGATTGAATGGAATCTGGTGTTGAACAGTGCGTATCAAGTCATGGTACAAATTCTCAATTTAAATGAGGCCTGGGCTTTGAATAACACATTCAGGTTCTTGGTTTTGAACCACTCCACTATCCATCCATCCATCCATCCATTATCTGTAGCTGCTTATCCTGTTCTACAGAACCACTCCACTATAGCTTTGATATTGTACTCAGGGTCATTGTACTGTTGGAAGATGAACCTCCTGCCAAGTATAAGTCCCTTGCAGACTTTCAAGTCAAGTCAATTTTTATTATCCCACAAGTGGGAAATCTGATTGCAGCCAGGTGTTAAAATCACATTGAATCCATTCATAAATACAACATAAATGACAATATACCACACGGGACACTGAGACATCAATACAATGCAGTACAATGCAGGATGCCTTCACAAGAAGACAAACGATTCTGATTTGCAAAAATCTTCATTAGTGCCATCATTTGTGCAAATTCATCCTACTACTTTCAGGTCAGACAAAATTTTTGTTTCTATAAGTTTGAACTCTGTATCTTCTTCCTGAAGTAGAAGCTCAAACTCTCTCTGAAGGGGAAGGGGGTCAGTATAATTCAATATGGCATGGGTCTTCCTTATAACCTGCTGATCATAAACGTCAGAGAGCTGAGCTTGGTTCTTGGTTCACCCCAACAAGCCTACCAAGCCTGTTCTTGTCGGCCAGCCAGCCAGAGGATATGAATAAAAAATAATAATAATAATAATAAATATAAATATATAATTTTATTTATTAATTCTATCCATATTCACTAGATATGAGCAATATCGCGTGCTCTGATTGGCTACCCTACTACTCAGCTATCAGCTTGTATAGATAGTTTTCACTGACGTCACGGCATTCCGGGGAACGCCCTCCAGCCGCCATCTTGTGGGGCAAACAAAACGGACCATCGCCATTACCGGCTACGTTATCTCGGACGAATTTATGAAGTTATATAGTCAGTTTTCTAAAATAAAGATCAATGTCGGCAAAATCAAGCAAACAGAAGTATATAGAGATCTTGCAGTCACATGACCGGAAAGTACACAACCGCCATCTTGTCGGTCAAAAACACAGTTGAATACTGCTGCACTCGTGTACAGAATGGATCAATTTCAACCGACGGACTACACGGCTCATTTTTCTAATGAACAGATAACTAGATATATGTCTAAAATAAACGATCTACAGATTTGTGACCCTTATGGCTTACTGGACGGAGTTTTCACGACCGGATTTTGAACTGCCAGCGGAATACCCAGACGTGTATAATTACCTCATTAACTTTCCCTCGCTGTTCAGTGGTGAAGCACTGCGTGCTTATAAATCTCTGGACAGTTATCTTTACAGAAATTCAGGATTTGTCAGCGACTCAGATGTGGCATCTTGTAAATAAGAATCCTCATTGGATGGGTAAGTCACTTAAGTATTGAGTATAGCACTGACCAGCCAATTATAGAATAGAATAAGGTAATTCCAGCTGTAATTCCAAATCGTCCGTCTTGTTTACATGGATCTGGCGTTGGAGAGGTAGAGGCTTGGCAGTGAAGATTTGAGTAGCTGTTTTCTGAGCTTAGTCAACAGGCCGGCTCTGCCTGCAGCCTCGCTTTTGCTTCCGCTCCCGGCGCTGCCTCCTTCGCTTTGCTTCCGATAACAATCCACGGAGACCCCGCTGGTCTCGCTATCTCGTCCGGAATGTTTTTTTTTTCTCGTCCGGAATGTTGTGCATGCGATGGAAATCGCTACAAACCGTCATTTTCTGCTGGAAACCAATGTCCAGTAAGTCCATACGGTTGTAGTGGATATTGAAGTCCGGTACAGACGAACAACACGCAAAAATACACACAAAAAACATAAAAAATGTGCACAGGTAGGGAGAGCTTGTAGCCGCAGCCGTTGTAGTAGAATTGTATATAGTAAGGTTTTCCAGAAGAAAAGGTAGAAGTAAAAGCAGAAGTAGAACCAGGAGTAGAAGTAGAAGGCGGAATATGGCGTTTGACCGACAAGATGGCGTCTGTCACAATCTGGATCGGCTGTGACGTCACATGCAAGTGCTCCATTGATACATTAGATGACATCTCACGACAACGGTATCCAGCCAAACTGGCCTTGATTGGGGGAATTGACCCCTACGAAGTGGACAAAGATGCATTTTCAAGTGACTATGCAGGGCTGCCAAAGCCTGAAACTGCCAAAGCCTGCTCCAAAGCCTGAAACTGACTTCATCAAACTTTAAAGGCTGTCTGATATATACAACTTTATATATTCTACAGCACGCCTTTTGGGGGATGCCGCCTTTTTCACGGCTGAATCGCGCAGATCCGATTTTTTTTTAGGGGGGGCGTTGGAGTGTCTGATTATAATTTCAAAGTAATTTCTGTATTAATTACTAAATAAGCAAATCCGTTACAGTCCATGAAACAGGAAGTATAAGGATGAGAAAAAAACAGTTTAAATCGGAAAGCTGCGCACATTTGTGCAGTCCTGCACACCGCTCGGGCTGCGCAAATGTGCGCAGCTTTCCGATTTAAACTGTTTTTTTTCTCATCCTTATACTTCCTGTTTTATGGACTGTAACGGATTTGCTTATTTAGTAATTTTAATACAGAATTTACTTTGAAATTATAATCAGACACTCCAACACCCCCCCTAAAAAAAAAAATCGGATCTGCGTGATTCAGGCGGCATCTGCCAAAAGGCGCGCTGTTTGCATCCCAAACACAAATCAAATCATACAGAATAGACCTAAAATGTTTTTCAAAAATGACCCTTGTGTGAGTGAAGTGACAAGTTTCAAATAGAAACGTGACAAACGAGCGATATTAAGTGTACATTACAATGTAAACGTACACTCAGTGGTTCCAGTTAGACATTCTCCAGAGATTGTTCACATGATGTTTTGGTTTCCAAAAACAAACTTAAACACAATTGATTGTTTATTTAAACAACTTACCACTTATAAAATGATCGGAGCAGACTTTGCTGTGTTTGGAAGGCTGATAATCCTTGCGGTTGATTCTTGCAAGCCATAGATTTGTATGCTTTGTATGCTGAGTTTCTTTGTTTGCTCGGCTTCGTGCTCCCGTACAGTGGGAATTCCATAAAAGCTCCGCTTGACTTCATCATTTGACCTATTACGACAACCGTAAATACAACAGGTGTGCACCATTGCTAGCTTTAAATAGCCTCCTTGGGTTCTTTTGAAGACTTTGTACTCGCGCGTTACAATGTGTGCTCAGTCACCCGTACGGTAAGCTTGACCCGCAAGATGGCCGCCACTAGGGAATCCCCGACTCTGTGACGTCATGTGAAAACTATCTATACTGTGAGTAGAGAAAAACAAAATGGCAGAGCATGTTGCTGAACCAACTGAGGATGAAATAAAAACTCTACTCGAAAACAAAACCCTAAAAATTAGCATCAAGTATTTCAAAGAAACAGAAATAGTGAAAAGAATATAAGCACCCCCCACCCCCAAATCTCATGTTCCACACTCCAGCCCAGGCAGTGGCAGTAATGCACCTTTAAGTTGGTTTGCCAACCACCAAAAAAACACTAAAGAAGAAAAAGAAGTAAACCCCAAAAAATACAAAAAAAGCAACAAAATATGGAATAAAAGTATTTGATGGTAAAACCGTATCTTTTTTTATTTTCCAAGAATTATTATTATAGCATTTTTCACAAATTGCTACTGTTATTTTGCTAGTTTGTTTACATTGTAAGCGGAAATTATTTCGTCAGACGTTTTGTACAAAGTTTTTATTTATCGCATTTGCTAAAAATAAAAATGCTCTGTTTCTCAAAATCCAGTGAATGTGGATAGAATAAAACAGTTATTCCACTCAATCTCGTCGTACATGGTTTATAGCAAACTCGGTGCCAGGGCTCTCAAGTTTTGAAGTTTGCTCGGAGTGAGTTTTTTTTTTGTTTTGTTTTCTGGTGGGGTGGGGGGTCCCTCCTAGTGTCCCATCGACCCTCCCTCCCTCCCAGTGTCCCATCGACCCTCCCTCCCTCCCAGTGTCCCATCGACCCTCCCTCCCTCCCAGTGTCCCATTGACCCTCCCTCCCTCCTAGTGTCCCATCAACCCAGCTACTTAAAAAAAGAACAAATTCGATTAGATCAATTACACTGTTTGTTTATTCTATAACAAATAATAATACAGTAAAATATGTTTTGTTCTTTATTGTGCATAAACATTTGCACTTCAAATTAAATAAAGGCAAAAAACACAAATATAGCCCCAAAGGGCCCCACTGAACAATGGTGGATATTGTGTGTGTGTGTGTGTTTATGAGTGATGCTGTGTGTTGTAAGTGTTTGTGGCAGATTTAGATGCCTTAATTACTGACATTGGGGGCTCCCATTTAAAGCAATGAGGCTCAATGCCAGCCATTTTCACTGTCATGATTGCTGAGAGGGTTCCGTCCAGGGCCAAGGCGTTTCTTGTTTTGGTCTTGTTCAAGCCCACCATGGAAAAAACCCTCTCAGCATCTGCATTGGAGTGGGGGAGAATTAAAACTAATTTGCCAATTGCAGACAGCCTGGGAAATCTGCTCATTCCAGTCACCTTTGGGGGGAAAAAAACAAGGAAGCCTAATTACATCCCTACATATTTTACACTTATTAAATTGCTCATGTCAGTGTGTGTGCGCTGGATATTTATTACCCTATTCTTAAGTGAACTCATGCCTTCCCAGAAAGCCTCAACGTCAAATTCCGTTTGGTGTTCGGGCATTGGGACCTCCATTAACTGGTAGTCCTGAAACTCCTCTGCAAGTTGGTCTTGGTCTTGGGGTTCATGATATGGAAGCAGTTTGGTGAACCTAAAGAATACAATGTGTACTTAACCAGGAGAAACAAAGGGCTAATTTTTCAGCAAATGTGATCAAACTTTGCAATAGATTTGAAATGTTAAACCCTTACCGATCCACAAAGTATGCAACATCATTGACTTCACAGTCTGCCCTCTGCTGCACATCCACAAACCTGGCATGTTTCAGGAGACTCTCTTTAAGGGGCAGTTTTGCCATGGCATATTCAACTGCCCCTGTCAAAAACGCCAAGACAGCCTGGTGGAATCTCTCCACCTGCTGTGGAGTGACATCTCCAGCCTCTAGGAGCCGGTTGAGGGTTGCCCTGGTTGTAAAACCCACATTCAGCTTTTGTCCTATTAGAGTTATGAATAGAATAGAATAGGATAGAATAGGATAGAAAGCCTTTATTGACATTATCTCATCTCATCTCATTATCTCTAGCCGCTTTATCCTTCTACAGGGTCGCAGGCAAGCTGGAGCCTATCCCAGCTGACTACGGGCGAAAGGCGGGGCACACCCTGGACAAGTCGCCAGGTCATCACAGGGCTGACACATAGACACAGACAACCATTCACACCCACATTCACACCTACGGTCAATTCAGAGTCACCAGTTAACCTAACCTGCATGTCTTTGGACTGTGGGGGAAACCGGAGCACCCGGAGGAAACCCACGCGGACACGGGGAGAACATGCAAACTCCACACAGAAAGGCCCTCGCCGGCCCCGGGGCTCGAACCCAGGACCTTCTTGCTGTGAGGCGACAGCGCTAACCACTACACCACCGTGCCGCCTATTGACATTATACAGAGTATAAAAACATTTAAAGCTGCTCCATAAAGTGCACACATAAATATATAAAACTACTAACTACTGTACATAGACTGCAAACATATACAGTAAACATCAGACACTTAAACCACAAAGGCAAACACCTCCCACAGTTTTAACAGAATCTTTACAGACAAAGTATCATAAAGTATCTCTGCTTTCACATTGGTGACATCCTCACTGTCAAAACTGAATAAGTCATTTGTGGTCAGTAAACAGAGAGTTTATGTATTTGCATATATAGGGAGAAACTTGGGGAGCATTACCAGACAGTTGGTTGGATGGATCTGTGTAATTGATGTCCTCCACCGCTCTGCTCTGCAGTGCCTGAACTTGCAGGAATCTTCCGCACAACTTGCGAATGAACTTGGTCATCTGCAAAGTTGCAATTCATTACATTACATTGAAGAGACGGTTTTATCCCAAGCGAGTACACAAGCGTAACAAGGCTAGTGAAGATGAGTAGGGTTAGTAGTTATGAAGGAAAAATTCACTGAAGATGTTAGTGACAGCAGATGAAAAACCAATGGCATAAACAGAGCTGAACCCTCATATATTTTACCTCTTCATAGAGAAGGAAGACGGATGATTTCTCTTTCTGAAGGAGGAGATTAAGGGAGGAGAAGGCTGGCAACGTTGCCCGATAGAAAAGCAGGTAGACTTCTGTTATTGGGTTGGAGAATGCATGCGCAAGCTGTGTGAAGCGTGGTTGTTTCTCATCTGAAAAGGAAAGAAAACACAATTATACATAGTATTCATTCACATGGCAATCTCTTAAAGAACCTCAAATTCATGTTAGTAAAATATGCAACTTACTTGCTGACTTGAAATAGCTGGAGAGTGGCTTGTATTGCTGCAGAATCCGATTCAAGCAGCGTTCCAGGCTCAGCCAACGGATGGAGATATTTGAAAGTATCTCCATATACTCCGACTCGTGCAAGTCACAGAATTCTGCAATGTGAATATTACATTTCAGTGTCATGAAAGTTTTTGCATTGGATTCAATTCAATTATGTTACAATTTGGTCACAAATTCATTACAGCACAGCACAACAAGCTATCTAAAGGTTACTGAAAGAATACAAACTTCATCTCATCTCATTATCTCTAGCCGCTTTATCCTTCTACAGGGTCGCAGGCAAGCTGGAGCCTATCCCAGCTGACTATGGGCGAAAGGCGGGGTACACCCTGGACAAGTCGCCAGGTCATCACAGGGCTGACACATAGACACAGACAACCATTCACACTCACATTCACACCTATGGTCAATTTAGAGTCACCAGTTAACCTAACCTGCATGTCTTTGGACTGTGGGGGAAACCGGAGCACCCGGAGGAAACCCACGCGGACACGGGGAGAACATGCAAACTCCACACAGAAAGGCCCTCGCCGGCCCTGGGGCTCGAACCCAGGACCTTCTTGCTGTGAGGCGACAGCGCTAACCACTACACCACCGTGCCGCCCAGAATACAAACTTACTTCCAAAAAACCCTGCCCAGCATGTTTTGCTGTGTTATGCAGAATATGGCATGGGCACCCATGGATGTACACGCTGGGATTCTCTGCCAGTATCCTAGAGGCAATCGAGTTTCTTGCCCCTGTATTGACTGGGGCATTGTCAATAGACAAAGCAACACAGTTACTCCAAGGTATGTTGTGTTTTTCGAGGACATCATTGATCTTCTGGAAAATGGCTTCGGCAGTGCCACAGCGTTGCCCGCTTGTTGTGCACATGTCCAGAAATCGGTGAACAACCTTGCCGTCAAACACCCTGACAGTGAGGGGGTTCATTTTCTCATGTCCTGCAAGGTAAAGGTTTAAGCATCACATTAGAAACATTACACACATAGCCTAAACCACTGACATGTGTAAAAAATGTGTACTGGAAAATGAGGATGTCTTAATTGGTTGTCAATACAACACCTGTATCATTTGAGCCGTCTGTTATGAGAGTGAAGGGCCTGGTCTTCATTTTGGTGACCAGCTCCTCTCTGAAATGCGGTGCCATAGCTTCATTTATTATGCAAGTTGTTTTTGTGCTGGCACACTTTATTGCTGTGCTGTGGGGGAGTTGCTAAAGCAATTCCTTAACAAAGGAATAAAATGTTCTGCCGTGGCAAATGGCATATTGTGCTGCACCATGGCCACAGCCACTTTCACCTCAGCTCTCCTTGTCTTAAACAGAAAAGAATGATAACCATGTTATCAGCAGAAAGGACATTCAAGACAAATTTATTTGTAGAGGTAATTTATGGTAAACACAGACACAACTCAATCAGCTACCGGGTAATTGTTCATAATTATTTAAAATATATGGTAATATTTTTTTTATACTTAAACTCCTCCACTTGAGGCAGGACTTCTCCACCAACCTGGAGAGGGCAAGCCACCCTTTTCCGGTCGAGAACCATGGCCTCGGACTTGGAGGTGCTGATTCTCATCCCAGCCGCTTCACACTCGACTGCAAACCGCCCCAGTGCATGCTGAAGGTCCTGGTTTGAAGAAGCCAACAGGACAACATCATCCGCAAAAAGCAGAGATGAAATCCTGTGGTTCCCAAACAGGATTCCTTCCGGCCCCTGGCTGCGCCTAGAAATTCTGTCCATATAAATTATGAACAGAACCGGTGACAAAGGGCAGCCCTGACGGAGTCCAACATGCACTGGGAACAGGTCTGACTTACTGCCGGCAATGCGAACCAGACTCCTGCTCCGTTCGTACAGGGACCGGACAGCCCTTAGCAAAGAGCCCCGAACCCCATACTCCCGAAGCACCCCCCACAGAATACGACGGGGGACACGGTCGAATGCCTTCTCCAGATCCACAAAGCACATGTGGACTGGTTGGGCAAACTCCCATGAACCCTCGAGCACCCTATGAAGGGTATAGAGCTGGTCCAGTGTTCCGCGACCAGGACGAAAACCGCATTGTTCCTCCTGGATCCGAGGTTCGACTATTGGTCGAATTCTCCTCTCCAGTACCCTGGAGTAAACTTTCCCTGGGAGGCTGAGAAGTGTGATTCCCCTATAATTGGAGCACACTCTCTGGTCCCCTTTCTTAAAAAGAGGGACCACCACCCCAGTCTGCCACTCCAGAGGCACTGTCCCCGACCGCCACGCGATGTTGCAGAGGCGTGTCAACCAAGACAGCCCCACAACATCCAGAGACTTGAGATACTCAGGGCGGATCTCATCCACCCCCGGTGCCTTGCCACCGAGGAGCTTGCAAACCACCTCAGTGACTTCGGCTTGGGTAATGGACGAGTCCACCTCTGAGTCATCAGCCTCAGTCTCCTCAGTGGAAGACATGACGGTGGGATTGAGGAGATCCTCAAAGTATTCTTTCCACCGCCCGACAATGTCCCCAGTCGAGGTCAACAGCTCCCCACCCGCACTGTAAACAGTGTTGGCAGAGTACTGCTTCCCCCTCCTGAGGCGCCGGACGGTTTGCCAGAATTTCTTTGAGGCCGACCGATAGTCCTTCTCCATGGCCTCCCCGAACTCCTCCCAGTTCCGAGTTTTTGCCTCCGCAACTGCCTGAGCTGCAGCACGCCTGGCCTGCCGATACCCGTCGGCTGCCTCAGGAGTCCCGGAGGTCAACATGGCCCGATAGGACTCCTTCTTCAGCTTGACAGCATCCCTTACTTCCGGTGTCCACCACTGGGTTCGGGGATTGCCGCCACGACAGGCACCGGAGACCTTGCGGCCACAGCTCCGAACAGCTGCGTCCACAATGGAGGTAGAGAACATGGTCCACTCAGACTCAATGTCCCCCGCCTCCCTCGGAAGCTGGGAAAAGCTCTCCCGGAGGTGGGAGTTAAAGACCTCCCCAACAGAGTGCTCGGCCAGACGTTCCCAGCAGACCCTCACCATACGTTTGGGCCTGCCAGGTCTGTCCAGCTTCCTCCTCCGCCAGCGGATCCAACTCACCACCAGGTGGTGATCAGTTGACAACTCAGCCCCTCTCTTCACCCGAGTGTCCAAGACATAGGGTCGGAGATCAGATGACACGACTACAAAGTCGATCATCGACCTCCGACCTAAGGTGTCCTGGTGCCACGTGCACTTATGGACACCCCTATGCTCGAACATGGTGTTCGTTATGGACAAACTGTGACTAGCACAGAAGTCCAATAACAAAACACCACTCGGGTTCAGATCGGGGAGGCTGTTCCTCCCAACCACGCCCCTCCAGGTGTCACTGTCATCGCCCACGTGAGCATTGAAGTCCCCCAGTAGCACAATGGAGTCCCCAGTCTGAGCACCCCTCAGTACCTCTCCCAGGGACTCCAAGAAGGCCGGATACTCTATACTGCTATTTGGCCCATAGGCACAAACAACAGCAAGAGCCCTCTCCCCAATCCGAAGGCGCAGAGAGGCGACCCTCTCGTTCACTGGGGTAAACTCCAACACATGGCGGCTGAGCTGGGGAGCTATAAGGAAGCCCACACCAGCCCGCCGCCGCTCACCATGGGCGACTCCAGAGAAGTGGAAAGTCCAGCCCCTCTCGAGGAGCTGGGTTCCAGAGCCCAAGCTGTGCGTGGAGGTGAGCCCGACTATCTCTAGCCGGTACCTCTCAACCTCCCGCACAAGCTCAGGCTCCTTCCCCCCCAGCGAAGTGACATTCCATGTCCCAACAGCCAGCCGCTGTGTCCGGGGATCAGGTCGTCGAGGCCCCTGCCTTCGACTGCCACCCAATCCACACTGCACCAAAACCCTACTGCTACCTCTGTGGGTGGTGAACCCACAGGAGGTCGGGCCCACGTCACCTCTTCGGGCTGAGCCCGGCCGGGCCCCATGGGCAAAGGCCCGGCCACCAAGCGCTCGCATACGAGCCCCAACCCCGGGCCTGGCTCCAGGGTGGGGCCCCAGCTGCGTCCTACCGGGCGACGTCACGGTCCTGGATTTTTTCTCCATAGGGGTTTTTTGGTGAACTGCTCTTGGTCTGGCCTGTCACCTAGGACCTGTCTGCCTTGGGAAACCCTAACAGGGGCATAATGCCCCCGACAACATAGCTCCTAGGATCATTCAAGCACACAAACCCCTCCACCACAATAAGGTGGCAGTTCTAGGAGGGGATTAAAAAAAAAAAAATGGTCATGAGCTTTGGGTAATGACAGAAAGAACAAGATCGCGGATACAAGCGGCTGAAATGAGTTTCCTTCGCAGGGTGGCTGGGCGCTCCCTTAGAGATAGGGTGAGAAGCACAGTCACTCGGGAGGAGCTCGGAGTAGAGCCGCTGCTCCTCCACATCGAGAGGAACCAGCTGAGGTGGCTCGGGCATCTTTTTCGGATGCCTCCTGGACGCCTCCCTGGGGAGGTGTTCCAGGCATGTCCCCCCGGGAGGAGGCCCCGGGGAAGACCCAGGACACGGTGGAGGGACTATGTCTCTCGGCTGGCCTGGGAACGCCTCGGTGTTCTTCCCGAGGAGCTGGCCGAGGTGTCTGGGGAAAGGGAAGTTTGGGCTTCCATGCTTAGACTGCTGCCTCCGCGACCCGGTCCTGGATAAGCGGAAGAAGACGAGACGAGACGATTTTTTTTATATTCGGAAATGATGAAAAACAAGATTTCATGCAAGAATCTGAGCTTCATGTAGTCCTTTTGACCAGGACAATACCTTGGATTCTTGTGCAGTCATGCCACCAACAGTCACTAGGGGATAAAACTGTCCAATCCTACTTGTGGACTGAAGTGCCTGCTCTTTAGACTGGTGTGCTTTACTCTTAATGTGTCGCTGCACATCTGCGACACCTTAATGGCCACAGGAATTTTCCTGCCTACATACAGTACTGAGCACCAGTAGTAGGAGTTGGTGGTGCCTACAGTTATACATGGCCATTTTGCAGTCCATGCACTTTTGAATGTGGATCGGTAGGTGGCAGCTCCAGTTAAGGCCTTTTTTTTCACCACTACCCTGACCTCTGCACTGTCTTCCTCAGTCACCCTGCCTTCTTCCGTCACCCTGTCCTCTTCTGGCACTCCACCTTCTGCATTCACCTCCATTCTTTCTTCGTCTTCCACTGTCTCTTTGTCCACCTCCCCTGTCTCCTCTTCTGTCACTTCCTGCACATTCACTATCTCACCTGATGTCACAGTCTCCCTCTCAGTCTCTGGCACATCAACTGACCTCCCTGCCTTTGTTTTCTGAGCCTTGGCTTCCCAGAAGGAAAGGAAGCTCTTCTGTTTCTTCCCTGACATGCTAAAATAAATGACACAAACGATTAAAAAAAATAAAACGCCTCTCTGTTCATGACAGCTCCTAGGCGACTTAACCAAAGTTATTCATTCTATAATCCCCAGAAGAACAGTCTTTGACTAAACAAACATTTAAATCGTTGTCAGCACAGTATGCTATTTTAGCTGGTTTACATCTAGCTTGCTAGTTAGACAGTTATCTACGATAGCTTGAAATGGACAGGTTTTCGATACTGAACAAGGTGTAGACCAGAAATATTGGTCTATAGAGTAAAACTACAAAGTAACTAGGTAAGTATTGATATAAATTATTACCTGATGGTCCTGAGTCCCGACAGTTCTCCAGTTCTTTCAATTCTCTCGTTCGCTCCAGGTCGTTCTCTAGTTCACTCACAATTTTGCAGGTGCAGCGCATGCTTGTAGCTGAAACTCACGTCTCCCCGACAACAGAACAATCTATTTTCTGATTGGCTGATGCTGCTCCGAGCACGGGGCGAGTTCAAGACACATGAAACGTTTCAACACAGTTGCAGAACGGTGCACGTTTCAGCCAATCAATAAGGAACAATTAGAAAAACGTAGCAAACCGTTGCAGTGGTTGAACTTGCCCCAGGAGCACTGTGACCTACGGCTGTGGCATTTGTAAATAGCTTGAAGGAATTTCTGTGCGATTATTGGAGAAGCTCAGAGTGAGAAATACCATGTGTGGCGTGTGAACGTGTGAACTTGTTGAAATGCGTGTGTCTCACTCTCAGTGCGTGAGGCTTGAGAGCCCTGCTCGGTGCTATGCGCCTTGTCGGCTATCAGTTCATGTATGACTTGATTTTGTGGAATAACTGTTATATAGTACTATAATAAGATGCACTTGCAATAGAAATATACTATAAATATCCATATGTGTGTGTGTGTGTGTGTGTGTGTGTGTGTGTGTGTGTGTGTGTGTGTGTGTGCACGCAAAGGTTACTTATGCAAGGTGCTGTCTTCTTTATTCTCAATCTTTATTGCAATCTCCTTTATTCTCAGAGCCCAATATAAGCACAGAACTCTTAAATGAGCTGGCAATGATGCTATTATTGCAAGACCACAGAGTGACCAGAAATGATTGCAAGATAAACCACACACACACACACACACACACACACACACACACACACACACACACACACACACACACACACACTCTCACTGTGCATGTGTGGTTTATATCACAGAACCATGACATTTCAGAATGGCTTTAATGTCAGGTAAACATTTTAGAGACATGCTGTCTTCGATTGACCTTCTCTCCTTTTGTTTAACATGAGCACTGGATGTTCCTTTCACTCAGTCCTAGTGCCATCTCTCACACATGTTCCAGGAGGTTAAGTCACAACCCATCTTGCTCTTGCTGATGAACTTGAACATATCAGAATCGACTTGCAGCACTAAAACTCATGGGAACTTGTTTTGATTTCCCATCTCCTTAAATCTAGTGCCAATTTAGATTTCGTTCTGGCTTACTGGCTTTCATACTCTCCTTGTTTATTTACATCTTTCATAGGCCATTTGGATGCAGATATTCAGTTTGCATCTCTCTCAACATTTTCCAGTCATGTGCCGCAGCACGGTGACCTTACTGGCATATTCTTACTCCTGCCAGATTGCAGTTAGTTTCCAATAATGAGATGTTTGGCTTCATGAGCTTGACAGGAATTGAGATGAGACCAGTTTACTCAATGACTGGAACTTTGCTCCAGATGAGTTTTCCAAACAATACAGTAGGAAAGACCTACTTATAGGTCTTTCACTTAAAGTGTATTACAGGAGAATTGACCCCAAATCAAAAGTACACCATTTCCTCCTTTCTCCAAATGTAGGCAGTGAGTCAGGACATGTTTGGTGTGCAAAGTTTGCTTATTTAGTTTAATTAGTTTTGCACCGGAGCTTCATAACTAATGTAGATAACAAGTAAAGAAAGTTCCCAGCTTAGCATTCTTTAAATTGTATGTCCATGTCACAATAAACAAATTTTTCTCGACTTATAGTACATTATTTCAGACACGTATGTATCTGTGCAAACAGACAAAAACAATGCAACAGAGCTAACTGTTAGCTGAATCTAAAGCTGAACCAGCCAGACTCGGGTAAGAGGCATGGTCCAAAGTTGATGATGATATACAGTAATTTCAGTTTGTTTGTTTATTTGTATTTCAAATTAATAAATTTCAATCAACTGCACAGTCAATCCTCTTTCTGCAGCATGCTCTAAATTTTCCAGTAATGTAGCTCAGCCACTGCAGCACATCAGCTACACATACTAACTCCTTTTACTTTTGTCCTAACTGAATGTCTAGCCTTATTTGTCTTGCATTTCTTTCTTACAAGTTATTACTTTGAGTTTCAAAAACTGTTCATTAGATTTGTGTGTGCAATTGAATAAATACAGTATTTACACTCACTGGCCACTTTAATAGGAACTTGTTCTTGATTGTAAGATTCCTGTTCTTGGCTGCAGTAGTGGAAGCCAATGTGTTCTTCTGCTGTTGCATGCTGAGATGCTTTTCTGCTCAACACAGTTGTAAAAAGTTGCTATGAGTTACCATATCCTTCCTGGCAGTTCTAACCACCTCGAATCTGGCTGTTTTCCTCTGACCTCTCTTATCAACAAGGTGTTTGTTTCCACCCACAGAACTGTCGCTCACTCGATGTTTTTGTTTTTTGCACCATTCTATGTAAACTCTAGAGACTGTTGTGTGTGAAAACCCCAGGAGATCAGCAGTTTCTGAAATACTCAAACCAGTCCATCTGGCTCAAACCAACACCCATGCCACAGTGAAAGTGACAGAGATCACAATTTTTTTCCATTTTGATGTTTGAAGTGAACATTAACTGAAGCTCTTGATTTGTATCTGCATGATTTTATGCATTGTGCTGCTGTCAAGGGATTGGCTGATTAGAGAACTGCATAAAACAGCAGGTGGATGGGTGTTCCTAATAAAGTGACTGGTGATTATACAATTTGAAGTCAATCAGTTGGGGTTCATATTAATGAGTCTCTGAAGGTTTTCCACAAAGTTAGTCTCTACAGTTTTTTTCCCCAATCTGGTCTGTGTCTATCATGTTGTACTTGCTGTTTAACTGTATGTCCAACACTGGACCATGACTAGTTGCATGTAAGGTAATTTTATCTATTATCTGGACGTATTGCACAATGAATCAATATTTTATCAGGCTCAGGGCTGTTCAGTTGTGTGTTTTTTATTTATATATATATATATATATATATATATATATATATATATATATATATATATATATATATATATACAACCCCGATTCCAAAAAAGTTGGGACAAAGTACAAATTGTAAATAAAAACGGAATGCAATAATTCACAAATCTCAAAAACTGATATTGTATTCACAATAGAACATAGACAACATATCAAATGTCGAAAGTGAGACATTTTGAAATTTCATGCCAAATATTGGCTCATTTGAAATTTCATGACAGCAACACATCTCAAAAAAGTTGGGACAGGGGCAATAAGAGGCTGGAAGAGTTAAAGGTACAAAAAAAGGAACAGCTGGAGGACCAAATTGCAACTCATTAGGTCAATTGGCAATAGGTCATTAACATGACTGGGTATTAAAAGAGCATCTTGGAGTGGCAGCGGCTCTCAGAAGTAAAGATGGGAAGAGGATCACCAATCCCCCTAATTCTGCGCCGACAAATAGTGGAGCAGTATCAGAAAGGAGTTCGACAGTGTAAAATTGCAAAGAGTTTGAACATATCATCATCTACAGTGCATAATATCATCAAAAGATTCAGAGAATCTGGAAGCATCTCTGTGCGTAAGGGTCAAGGCCGGAAAACCATACTGGGTGCCCGTGATCTTCGGGCCCTTAGACGGCACTGCATCACATACAGGCATGCTTCTGTATTGGAAATCACAAAATGGGCTCAGGAATATTTCCAGAGAACATTATCTTTGAACACAATTCACCGTGCCATCCGCCGTTGCCAGCTAAAACTCTATAGTTCAAAGAAGAAGCCGTATCTAAACATGATCCAGAAGCACAGACGTCTTCTCTGGGCCAAGGCTCATTTAAAATGGACTGTGGCAAAGTGGAAAACTGTTCTGTGGGTAGACAAATCAAAATTTGAAGTTCTTTATGGAAATCAGGGACGCGGTGTCATTCGGATTAAAGAGGAGAAGGACGACCCAAGTTGTTATCAGCGCTCAGTTCAGAAGCCTGCATCTCTGATGGTATGGGGTTGCATTAGTGCGTGTGGCATGGGCAGCTTACACATCTGGAAAGACACCATCAATGCTGAAAGGTATATCCAGGTTCTAGAGCAACATACAGTATGCTCCCATCCAGACGACGTCTCTTTCAGGGAAGACCTTGCATTTTCCAACATGACAATGCCAAACCACATACTGCATCAATTACAGCATCATGGCTGCGTAGAAGAAGGGTCCGGGTACTGAACTGGCCAGCCTGCAGTCCAGATCTTTCACCCATAGAAAACATTTGGCGCATCATAAAACAGAAGATACGACAAAAAAGACCTAAGACAGTTGAGCAACTAGAATCCTACATTAGACAAGAATGGGTTAACATTCCTATCCCTAAACTTGAGCAACTTGTCTCCTCAGTCCCCAGACGTTTACAGACTGTTGTAAAGAGAAAAGGGGATGTCTCACAGTGGTAAACATGGCCTTGTCCCAACTTTTTTGAGATGTGTTGTTGTCATGAAATTTAAAATCACCTAATTTTTCTCTTTAAATGATACATTTTCTCAGTTTAAACATTTGATATGTCATCTGTGTTCTATTCTGAATAAAATATGGAATTTTGAAACTTCCACATCATTGCATTCCGTTTTTATTTACAATTTGTACTTTGTCCCAACTTTTTTGGAATCGGGGTTGTATATGTATATACTTTTTTTTTTTAAACAAGAGTGCTTTCTGACAGTTCTCCCCTTCTGTTTTCTTTAGGTGTGATTCCCGATAAAGCATGGCGTCCCCCTGCGCCTTTTTATGACTTTCTGGCCATTATGGATGAAGAGGCTCCAGGTTATGCAGCTCAGCAGCACCTTAAAGCAAAGCCTGTGGACAAAAAGGAGGAGGAGGATGAGGAGACACAGCATGCTGGAAGAGAAACAGCTTTCAAATCTCGTACAGCTCCTCATCATACTGAACTATAGACTTTTCTACAGGCACCTCATCATAGATGCCAAAAACAGTCCATTCATTATCCGTAGCCACTTATCCTGTGCAGGGTCGCAGGCAAGCTGGTGCCTGTCCCAGCTGATTATGAGTGAGAGGTGGGGTACACCCTGGACAAGTCGCCAGATCATCACAAGGCTAACACAGAAAAAAACAACCATTCACAGGGCTGACACATAGAGACAAACAACAATTCACACTCACATCTACGGTCAATTTAGAGCTACCAATTAGCCTAACCTGCATGTCTTTGGACTGTGGGGGAAACCGGAGCAGCTGGAGGAAACCCACGCAGACACGGGGAGAATATGCAAACTCCACACAGAAACCCTTGTCAGCCACTGAGCTCAAACCTAGAACCTTCTTGTTGTGAGGCGACAGTGCTAATCACTACACCAATGTGCCGCTCCAGAAAGAGTCCTGCTAATATTTATATCAATATGAATAATTTTTATACCTCCACACATCCAGTATTTGGACCTTCAGTCTACTTACATTATTTCCTCCTGTCCTCTCTGACATCAGATGCAGTTCATTATCAGTGCTCTTCCCAGATTAGCCTACGTGGCAGTAAGACCACACTTATTTTTATTATGCTTTTGTATTATTTATTATTTTTATTAATGTATCACTTAACAGATCATATTACACTTATTCCTTTCCTGTTATTCATTTCTTGTCTGATTTGTCCCAGAAGCTCAGTAAAAAGCCCAGCTATAGTACCAATAAGTTCCTGTAATTATGTGTTTATAATTGATGAAAAGCTGTGCTTTCAGTTACTGAGTCATAACTGCTTTTCCATCATCCTCTCTTCGTGCCGTTCTGCTTCTGCCTTTGAAAGTAACATAACAAACCTGTGTTTCATTTCCTACATTGTAATGTCTGCGATTGTCTTTAAATAAGAGACGAAGAAAAAAAAACAGGATTATTCCAAAGATCGGAAAAAGGGGAAGAGCTTACAAATGTCTTACAAATGGGAGCTCTTAGGTCTTTATATAACTTTCATATGCTTTATTTTGTTTTTGAGGTAAATTGTTTACTTTGTATTCTTTAATGCTTGAGAATATTAGAGTGGACACTGTATATAGTTTTGAGTGGCTAGTTTTATTCAATTTTATGCAAAATGCATAAAATCATGCAGATACAAATCAAGAGCTTCAGTTAATGTTCACTTCAAACATCAGCATGGGAAAAATTGTGATCTCAAAGTGTGACTTTCACTGTGGCATGGGTGTTGGTGCCAGATGGACTGGTTTGAGTATTTCAGAAACTGCTGATCTCCTGGGGTTTTCACACACAACAGTCTCTAGAGTTTACACAGAATGGTACAAAAACAAAAGACACTGAGTGAGCAACAGTTCTGTGGGTGGAAACAAATGCCTTGTTGATAAGAGAGGTCAGAGGAAAATGGCCAGATTGGTTCGAGCTGCCAGGAAGGATATAGTAACTCATATAATCACTCTTTACAACCCTGGTGAGCAGAAAAGCATCTCAGCATGCAACAGCAGAAGACCACACTGGGTTCCACTCCTGCAGCCAAGAACATGAATCTTAGAATCAAGAACAAGTTCCTATTAAAGTGGCCGGTGAGTGTAATAAAGTACCTATTTGAGACAGAACACATGCTTTTAATTATTTATAAATTTTGTCCCCCCCACACACACACACCTCTTCAAGATTCAATTCAATTCAAGCATTTGGAACGGAGCTGTTAAATTAATTTTTAAAAAGATGTTTATTAATGAAGTTCAGTAAAACAGTCCAGTATAATCTTTGTATGCCTCATGTAGGTGATATAACACTGAGAAAATATGTATTTTTATTAAGGCTGTTTTGAAGAGCTAAAGATTTCTGGAGCTCTTGTATGAAAAAAATTGCACAGCAGTTTTGTCCTCCCAGTTCGAACATAGGGGCATCACAGTGGTGCAGTGGTTCATACTGTTGCCTCACAACAAACAGGCCCTTCATTTAAACTTGCTCATCGAATGAGCCTTTCTGTGTGGCGTTCCCATGTTCTCCTTGTGCCTCCGGTTTCCTCCCACAGTCCAAGGACATGTAGATTAGGTCAACTGTTTACTCTAAGAATGAGTGTGAATGGTTGTCTGTCTCTCAGTGTTAGCTCTACAATAGATTGGCGACCTGCCCAGGGTGTACCCCGCCTCTCACCCAACGTCAGATGGGATTGGCTCCAGCTCAGCCATGACCTGCAAAGGATAAGCAGTAGAGATTAAGAATGAGTGAATTTCAATATAGCAGAGTTTCAAGAGTTTCATTCCATAATGTTTTGCTTTGGGGCAGCCATGGCCTAAAGGTTAGAGAAGCAGCCTTGGGTCCAAAGAGTTGCTGGTTTGATTCCCAGGACTGGCAGGAAAATCCATGGCTGAAGTGTCCTTGAGCAAGGCGCCTAACCCCAGGTGCTGTGTGTGTGTTTTTTTCACTGTACGTTGTGCTGGATAAGAGCGTCTACTAAATGTAATGCTTTGATGTGCAAATTTAATGTTAACAACAAACTGAGATAATCCACCAGCAGGTCCAGTTCTTCCTATAAGCCTAACCTTTAACCCTAACCCATAGGACACTGTATAGATGACTTGCAACCACATGATCAAAATGTGCTACATCATGAGCTTCTGCCACAATGGTGGATATACAAAGCAACTAGAATGGCAGCCACTGAAAGCGTGTCTGTAAACAATGCTGAATTTTCTTAGTATTACCACAATTTGAACAGTCGAACGAAGATTCGATACAAAGAGAAGATAGATATGTGTGGTTTTGGCCCATATTATTTTAAAAAGTCGCATTTTTTTGAGGATAAGATGCTTCTACCGACCATCGAGTACCCAGATGTCGCGTTCTATCTGGTTTGGCAGACTTCGTGGGTCGACAAATCTCAAATGAAGGCTTATAAGTCCATGGAAGCCTATAACTTTTTTGCCTCTGGATGGGTAAATACCTTATTAATTAAACCAGTCAACGATGACAAACCAGTTGTACTTGCAAGGGTAAGTTAGGGCTTCTTTTGCATTTAGTTTACTTCTATGTGTAAACAGATGAAGTGTGAAATTCTGACAAGTCTCTAGCTTTATGGCTCACAAATCACATTTAAATTTATTTCAAGTACAATTTTGCTGGTGCTTTTAGAAGCAAAATGGCAATACATGTGTTAAAATTATAACAACGACCGAATGAACCACGACAAGAGAACACTCATTTTATAGCAAAATTCTAGCAACAAGAAATAAAATTCTTCCATGATATTATTGAGAAAGCTTTTGAATCTCCCTTGAGATAAAAATGATCACTGCAAACACAATCTGTTTTGGTTTTAGCCTCTGTTAGATCAGCCCTGCCGATGTTGTTCAGCTGTGCTCGTCTCCTCTCCATACTAAGCCTCAGAGTTTCCTCGCCCTCTTTCTGAATCATGGACGGAATTCTAAAAAATCGGAAAGTGCCCCAATCACAAGTACTGTTGTGACCACAACCATATACAGCACAAAGATATGGCATAGCTAAAAGAATGCTTAAAGCAGTGGAAAAACAAAGGGAGTTGCGCATGTGTGACTATGTTTTGTATGGAACGTCGCTTAACCCCAGTATTTGTATATCCACCAACATGGCCGACATCCGGGTTTTTATTTTGCTTTGTCGTCACTTGCAAGTCAAGGATAACTTAAAACAACACACACAACACTGTGTTGTCTTGGAGACTTGGAGAAAAAAAGCACACAAATTTTGATAAGATCCAATTTACTGGAAACATCAAAGCTGAGAAGAGGAAAAGTAAATGACTGACACTGACTGAGCAAAAAACAAAAACCTCCTATGTGTACAGTAGGGGAGAGCGGAGAGACTTAGGACAAGTTTTCAACTTCTGTAGATTGTATGAAATTTTTTGCAAGTAGTGTCACATTCATATTGCATTCGACAGTATTTAATGTACCCTCTTACCACAACATTAGTTTCTCAGCTTGTCACATATACTGTTCTTCAGGCTTCACTTTTTCTGTTATTATTTTTTTGCAGGAAGACATGAGACATTGAGGGGAGACATGGGACATTACGTTGGGAGACATAGGACAAAAATAAAATCTCATCTCATTATCTCTAGCCGCTTTATCCTGCTCTACAGGGTCACAGGCAAGCTGGAGCCTATCCCAGCTGACTACAGGCGAAAGGCGGGGTACACCCTGGACAAGTCGCCAGGTCATCACAGGGCTAACACATAGACAACCATTCACACTCACATTCACACCTACGGCCAATTTAGAGTCACCAGTTAACCTAACCTGCATGTCTTTGGACCGTGGGGGAAACCAGAGCACCCGGAGGAAACCCACGCGGACACAGGGAGAACATGCAAACTCCGCACAGAAAGGCCCTCGCCGGCCACGGGGCTCGAACCTGGATCTTCGTGCTGTGAGGCAACAGCGCTAACCACTACACCACCGTGCCGCCCCCAAAAATAAAATACCTAGCTTAATCCTACATGTTTAATTTTTATTTATGATCAAAACTTGTAATATGAACACACAATGCTGGTACAGCAATAGAAAAAAGTCTGTTTCCCCAAAACCTGACTAGACAAAACAGTTCCATTCTCAAAAAGGAATGAAATAAGATTAATTTTCATGCAGGTACATGCCCACATTTTTAACAAACATTTTAAACAAGTTTATATTTGTAAACCACAAGAAAAAACCTGTAACATGATGAACTGTCCCAACTCTCCCCATCTGGACATTTTGAAAAAAATCCTTAAATGCTTGATCCCCAGAATTTAAGTTGAATAGATCAGCCTTTCTCAACTGGGGTGCCGTCTGGCTTCGTTAGGGGTGCCATCAAAAAATCTAACATTTCTAACATTGAAATAAATAAAATGAATTAAAATTCCAAAAAATGATAGTTACACTAATGCAGATCATCGCCGCCTCATGCATCATCAAAATTTGTCTCACGGCCCCCTTTCCCATGTCACAACGTCACTGCCGGGGTCAGCGTGACTGCATATATTTTATATGGGGGTGCCTTGAGAATTTGCATACTTCTGAAGGGTGCCGTGACTGAAAAAAGGTTGAGAAATGCTGGAATAGATGATAGTATATATGGTAACTCTTGGCTACATACTTTAATTCCTAACAAATCCCCAATTCACCAGTGTACATTACACAAGAGAATGGAGGTGGAGGCAAAGTAGAAAATACAAGTTTTGGTTGACAAAAATATTAAAACTTTACTGCAGTGTCCAGCTTCATGGCTCTAAAGGAAGTAGATTACCCTAAGGCAGTGTATCTCAACCACTGAGCTGTGGCCCATTAGTGGACCGTGACACACCATCTAGTGGGCTGTGAATTTTTTTCAAGCTTAAAGCCAAATACTAAATAGTTCAGGAAGTCATAGGGTCCTATATCCGGTAGCTGGTTTGCCGAAAACTTTTCAAGTGGAATAAATACATTTGTGAGTAAATTAAGAAGAACAAGCCTTTATTTTTGTCACATTCCTCCTCACACACACACACACACACACACACACACACACACACACACACACACACAGAGAAAGAGAGAGCAGAATAAATAAATACATTTGTGGGTAAATTACAGTGGTGCTTGAAAGTTTGTGAACCCTTTAGAATTTGCTATATTTCTGCATAAATATGACCTAAAACATCATCAGATTTTCACACAAGTCCTAAAAGTAGATAAAGAGAACCCAGTTAAACAAATGAGACAAAAATATTATACTTGGTCATTTATTTATTGAGGAAAATGATCCAATATTACATATCTGTGAGTGGCAAAAGTATGTGAACCTTTGCTTTCAGTATCTGGTGTGACCCCCTTGTGCAGCAATAACTGCAACTAAATGTTTGTGGTAACTATTGATCAGTCCTGCACACCGGCTTGGAGGAATTTTAGCCCATTCCTCCGTAAAGAACAGCTTCAACTCTGGGATGTTGGTGGGTTTCCTCACATGAACTGCTCGCTTCAGGTCCTTCCACAACATTTCGATTGGTTTAAGGTCAGGACTTTGACTTGGCCATTCCAAAACATTAACTTTATTCTTCTTTAACCGTTCTTTGGTAGAATGACTTGTGTGCTTAGGGTCGTTGTCTTGCTGCATGACCCACCTTCTCTTGAGATTCAGTTCATGGACAGATGTCCTGACATTTTCCTTTAGAATTCACTGGTATAATTCAGAATTCATTGTTCCATCAATGATGGCAAGCTGTCCTGGCCCAGATGCAGCAAAACAGGCCCAAACCATGATACTACCACCACCATGTTTCACAGATGGGATAAGGTTCTTATGCAGGAATGCAGTGTTTTCCTTTCTCCAAACATAACGCTTATCTTTTAAACCAAAAAGTTCTATTTTGGTCTCATCCATCCACAAAACATTTTTCCAATAGCCTTCTGGCTTGTCCACGTGATCTTTAGCAAACTGCAGATGAGCAGCAATGTTCTTTGTGGAGAGCAGTGACTTTCTCCTTGCAACCCTGCCATGCACATCATTGTTGTTCAGTGTTCTCCTGATGGTGGACTCATGAACATTAGCATTAGCCAATGTGAGAGAGGCCTTCAGTTGCTTAGAAGTTACCCTGGGGTCCTTTGTGACCTCGCCAACCATTACACTCCTTGCTTTTGGAGTGATCTTTGTTGGTCAACCACTCCTGGGGAGGGGAACAATGGTCTTGAATTTCCTCCATTTGTACACAATCTGTCTGACTGTGGATTGGTGGAGTCCAAACTCTTTAGAGATGGTTTTGAAACCTTTTCCAGCCTGATGAGCATCAACAATGCTTTTTCTGAGGTCCTCAGAAATCTCCTTTGTTCGTGCCATGATACACTTCCACAAACATGTGTTGTGAAGCTCAGACTTTGATAGATCCCTGTTCTTTAAATAAAACAGAGTGCCCACTCACACCTGATTGTCATCCCATTGATTGAAAACACGTGACTCTAATTTCACCTTTAAATTAACTGCTAATCCTAGAGGTTCACATACTTTTGCCACTCACAGATATGTAATATTGGATCATTTTCCTCAATAAATAAATGACCAAGTATAATATTTTTGTCTCATTTGTTTAAACTGGGTTCTCTTGATCTACTTTTAGGACTTGTGTAAAAATCTGATGATGTTTTAGGTCATATTTATGCAGAAATATAGAAAATTCTAAAGGGTTCACAAACTTTCAAGCACCACTGTATATGGATCTGTGATGCCTGCTGGAAGAGAAGAACAGGGAGGATTGAGAATCGAGTGGCTGTGATTTGTTTACACCCCATACTAAAACTTGTAGCATCCTAGCAAACATCTCAAAGATGCTGACAAAAAGCCCAGAAATTCCTCCTTACCTGGGCAAAAACAATACAGGATTTATCTTGTAGTATCCTGATCCTCAGATCTTTAACCCAGCCACATATAAAAAGTTGTACTCCTCCATGCTCATCCAGGTTTTCATCTGTTTTTCTGTGTATAACGATGTCTGCAGCACCAGGTAGTTTGAGATGTCGGGGAACTCAATGGATGGATAATTTCCCAACCCATAATGAATGAATGTATAACTTTATTTAAACATGATAAGTTGATCAGCAGAGCTGGTGGGGTCGTGCATATACAGATACAAATAATTATAAATACAAAATACTAAAAATATACACAATCTTTAAAAAAAAATTTAAATCTGTTGATTATCTGTTAATTATCTTCACATTAAGTTAATTAATAGTATGCATAACTATTGTCTTTGTATTTAGTTACAGCTACAATAGGATCAAAATGTATTCTACTAATATCAAATTTAGCTTGTAAATTTTTCTTTCATAGGAAAAATTCTGGTGGCACGGTGGTGTAGTGGTTAGCGCTGTCGCCTCACAGCAAGAAGGTCCGGGCTCGAGTCCCGTGGCTGGCGAGGGCCTTTCTGTGTGGAGTTTGCATGTTCTCCCCGTGTCCGCGTGGGTTTCCTCCGGGTACTCCGGTTTCCTGGAGTCCACAGTCTAAAGACATGCAGTTAGGTTAACTGGTGACTCTAAATTGACCGTAGGTGCGAATGTGAGTGTGAATGGTTGTCTGTGGCTATGTGTCAGCCCTGTGATGACCTGGCAACTTGTCCAGGGTGTACCCCGCCTTTCGCCCGTAGTCAGCTGGAATAGGCTCCAGCTTGCCTGTGGAACAGGATAAAGTGGCTAGAGATAATGAGATGAGAGGAAAAATTCTTCTTTGTTAGCGTGTAAGGATCTGTCCCATTGAGTGGTTTTTATATCCACTTCTTTTGAGTGTACTTCTTGGTTTTAATAACTTGCTTGTTTGCTGAACACAAACATGGCAATAAGTTCTTGTGTTAATCGACCAGACTCCACTTTTGGATCATTAATCCCTTTTGATTGAGAATGACCCATATGCTTGGTTTTATGTTGGCTTCTGGCACATTCATACAGTTTTAATACAATACCTACAATTAAAAAGAGTTTGTTTTTATTGTATTTATTTAAATTCCTGGGCTACCATCTGTAACAGGGAGTGATGTTGCATTCCATTAATGCACTTTACAATAGATTATAAGATTCTAATAGAATAGATGAACCAAAATAACTGGGGATCTTTTTTAATGGGCCCTGACTCAGTACAAGTATGAATAGGTGGGCCTTTATTTGCATCACCTTTATTTTTAAATACATTTTTGAGTGGATAGTATCTCCATCCTTGACTCTTGTATGCTGCATAAATGGGAATAAAAATATATTTTTGAGAGTTAAAATCGACTGAGGCCTTTGACAGCGATAGACTAAAGTCATATAAATAAAAATTTATGGTGAAAGTAAGAAATACCATTACCAACTTGCTCAACTAAGACTGATTTGACTTCATTGATTGTGGGTTGACTCTCATTAAAACAGGATAGGTGTTATAACTTATGCAACATACATATACATGCATGCATTTTCACTGATAAAACGTAAAAGGCTAATTAAATAATCAGATGAACTGAGACAATCACATTCTGAAGCAAATTAAATAATCTTATACCAGTAACTTAAATACACAATACAAGTTACATGTATTAATCTAAATGCAGGTAAACAACGAGTGTTGTTGTTTTTGTTGTTTTGTATCCAAATGAGAATTGCGTCTTACCCATCTGTGTTCTCGCTTCTTGAAGGCCAATCTTGTGGCCAATTGTTTTGAAACAATCTGACTTTCAGTTGTTCGTTCAGTTCTCTGTTCATTCGCTTCTTTCACGTAAGGGTGAGATATGGCTGCTGAGGTAAGCATATCCAGCGGAGAAATCAGACGGCTGGTCCACTCATTCTCCATTTTCTCCATACCGAGCACTCCACCATTACTGCTCGGCTCAGGCAATTACTAAAACCCAGGATGGGACATCACCAGTTTTAGCAACAACCGTGGGGAGGTCACTGCCCGAATGATAATATGTCCCGTTCCGTCCCAGATTTTAGCAACAACCCTCGGTTCACACTCCGGGAGAACTGATGCGACTGAACTTACTCTCCTTTTCTTATAGTTTTATTTTCCTTTAATTGTTGGCACTGCACCCTCTTTCAATAAGGGCTTACAGCCAGCAGATCAGAGGTCTCGTATGAGTCTTCAGTAAAATGTGCAGAGCAGAGGAGAGACCACTTTGTAGGCGCCCAATGTGCCCGTGAGCTTCTCACAAAACGCGTCCAAATCTTTGCAGTTTGAACATTCTTGGGCCATGAATGCAATGTAAATCCAGTTTCTGTCATGTTGCTGCACCCGCCAGCAACACATCTATGTGGCATGGCGATAAATTAGCTCAAAATGGAGGATCGGAGTTGCAGTCAGCTCTGTGTTTTAGTATAGTGAAAATGGCGATGAGACCGATAGACTTCCTGCTGTGATGTCACGGACGTCAAGGTCATTCACTCAGACCGCTACCTGTATGAATCACTTGATCATAAAAATTACTATATTCCTGTGGCATTCTTGAGGTCTCAAGGCATTTATAAACAAAAAGTGAGGCTATGGTTCTGTGTATATGCTTTAAAGTAGAAAAGGTTGACAACTCCTGCTCTAAGGGGCAACATCTAACTTCTGATGTAATCTAAAACCTGATTGGTTGAAATTAATTCATGGGAATACAAACTGTCCCAAGTTTCCCCATCCTAAGTCTCCCAGCTCTCCCCTACTTATTTGGGTTATAATAACATAAAATAATTCCATGTCTCATTCACGATAAAACTCACATCTGGACAGCTGTGATGTAGTAGGTCTTGCATTGTCGTATCATGAATTTACAGTTCATTACGTTTTCTAAAAAAAAAAATGGGTGAAATTGAAAAGAAATATCTGTCTTGCAATTTGTCAGTTGAAAAAAGGTTAATAAAATAAAAGAATAAAAAAATAATAATTAAATGTTGGGAAATGAGTGTTTCCTGCAAGAAAACAATTTTAAAAATATTGTTCAGAAACGAGATCTTATTGGTGTATTTAGTTTTTTTTTTTGGTGGTCTTCTTCTAACTTCTTCATTTTGTCTTAAATATAAAAACTGGATATATGGTTGACCACAAACATGATATTGTGGCAGAGGTAAATATGCTTCGGTTAATATCCTTTTTAACCATGTCATACTCTATATAAATTTATTTAAATACTGTACATATCCATTTTTTTTCCTATGTAGGAATGAAGTGAGTTAAAAAGGACAAAGTATTATAACTAAAATTTACGCTCACTGGCCACTTTATTAGGAACACCCATCCACCTGCTGTTTTATGCAGTTATCTAATCAGCTGATCCCTTGACAGCAGCACAATGCATAAAATCATGCAGATACAAATCAAGAGCTTCAGTTAATGTTCACTTCAAACATCAGCATGGGAAAAATCGTGATCTCAAAGGGTGACTTTCACTGTGGCATGGGTGTTGGTGCCAGATGGACTGGTTTGAGTATTTCAGAAACTGCTGATCTCCTGGGGTTTTCACACACAACAGTCTCTAGAGTTTACACAGAATGGTGCGAAAAACAAAAAACATAAAGTGTTTCTGTGGGTGGAAACAAACACCTTGTTGATAAGAGAAGTCAGAGGAAAATGGCCAGATTGGTTTGAGCTGCCAGGAAGGATATAGTAACTCATATAATCACTCTTTACAACTGTGGTGAGCAGAAAAGCATCTCAGCATGGAACAGCAGAAGACCACATTGGGTTCCACTCCTGCAGCCAAGAACAGCAATCAGAATCAAGGACACGTTCCTATTAAAGTGGCTGGTGAGTGTATATTTATTTATTTATTTATTTTTATTAATTAAATAAATAAAGCAATAAATATTTGTAAACAAAAAGTTAATATTTATAGCTATTTATTCTATAAATATTCAGTTAAATAGTTACTCCTGAACAAAATGTACAGAGTTTAAGACTGTTGCTTGATGCAACAATGTGCAATAAAGCCTTTATAAAAGTGTTTTTTTTGTTAAATTAATCTAATGTGCTCAGTGTAGTGTGGCACTTTTTTAATTATTATTTTAAAGGCAAGGCAAGTTTATTTATATAGCGCATTTCATACACAGTGGCAGTTCAATGTGCTTTACAGAGGTAAAGGCAAAACAGTAAACAATAGAAAATAAAATTACATAAAATAAAGGGGGAAGAAGAGAGAAAAATAAAAATAATATAAGAATTAAACAATAATAGAAATAAAATAATAAAATGAAATAAAAGTTCAGTAAAAACAGCAGAATAAAATGGAATAAAAGTTAAGTAAAGTTTAAAACATGCAAAGACTGTAAAAGTTAAGTAAAGTTTAAAACATGTAAAGATGATGATATTTATCAGTTAGCAGAAAGCATCTGAAAACAGCTTGGTCTTTAATCTAGATTTGAAGCTGCCAACAGCAGGAGCATTTTTGATGTCCTCTGGGAGTTGGTTCCATAGCTGTACTGCATAGTACTAAAAGCTGCTTCACCACACTTTGTTTTAACAACAGGTTTTACCAGTAAATTTTGCTGCTGCGATCTGGTAGATCTGATTGGGTTAGGCCGCTGCAACATCAGAGAGGTAATTGGGCCCTGTACCATTTAGAGATTTGTACACCAGCAACAATGCTTTAAAGTCAATTCTGTAGCTTACTGGAAGCCAGTGAAGGGACCTTAGAATTGGAGTAATGTGCTCTGTTCTTTTTTGTTCGTGTGAGAACCCTAGCTGCTCCATTTTGAATCACCTGAAGTCGTTTGATGGTCTTTTTTGGCAGGCCTGTGAAAAGGCCATTGCAGTAGTCAACCCTACTAGAGATGAAGGCATGTATACGTTTTTCCAGATCATTTTTTGATGTAAGTCCTCTTAGTTTGGAAATGTTTTTTAGGTGATAAAATGCCGATTTAGTGATTGCTTTCATGTGACTGTCAAAGTTTAGCTCGCTGTCAATGAAAACACCAATATTTTTAACCATATCTTTTGTTTTAATCCCCTTTGTGTCAAGAATAGTGGTAATCCTGAGTCTTTCATCTTTTTTCCCAAATAGAATTACTTCTGTTTTATTTGTGTTCAGCTGAAGAAAATTTTGTGACATCCAGTTGTTGATTTGGTCGATACACTGGCAGAGACATTCAAGGGGGGCATAATCATTAGGTGATAAAGCAAAATAAATTTGGGTGTCATCTGCATAGCAGTGATACAAAATTGAGTTGTTCTTGATAATTTGTCCAAGCGGGAGCATATAAAGGTTGAATAGTAATGGTCCAAGGATCGACCCCTGGGGGACACCACAGTTCAAGGACATTGAAAAAATTGTAGTCATTTTTAAAAAAAATTCTGTAGACAGTTAGTAAAGCTATATTATACTAGAGGCATGATGCACTAAAAACAATAAATAGTCTGGTAAGCAACAAAAATTAGTATAATAATGATATGTCTTAAAGTAAAGAAATAGTCTCGAGCAATTTGAAGGTGATTTCCATCTTATATTTTCCAAAATATATTAAAAAAAACCCAAGCTTTTTATTTTCTAAATCTCTTGATACACTCAGAACAAAACACAGCTAAAAGTGACATGTGGCAGGGAACCTTGTTGTGGCAGAGAGTGCTTATAAAATGACAGAGATGTCTATCTGTACAACTGAAATGCTCAGACCACCCTTGAGTTTATTGAAAAACAGCCACTCTTTCCTCAGGATGGAGGAAGAGAAACACCAACATTGTGATCCAGATGGTAATAAACCACAGAAGAACAGCTGTAAAGGATATAATTACTGCATGTAATCCAAATACCATCCAAACCAAGCTAAATACTGGCATGATAATTAGTCAACAGTATTTAAAAAGCAGTTTGAACTAAACAAACAACAAGCTGTAAGTAATGTTCTGTGAGATAATATTACAAAACACATGTATTTGTCTGTTTAAGATGAGTCAGTACCCAAGTCCAGGTCTTTGTCACGCTACACTGTCCACAAAATACTCCCCAGTGGTGGGAAACATTATTTCCATACCTTTGCCATCAGTTTTATGGCAGCCCTAAAGGACAAAGTAAAATGAAAGTGTGTTTGTTTTCAGGATTTTGTAGTGTAACAGCTGAAGAAAAATTCCAACACCAGTTTTATTCAGTGAAAAATTCCATGAGGTGCACAAGAAGTGAACCAAGTCCATGAACTTTCATGCACATGGTTTTTTCAAACTGTTAAAGGAATGCAACAGAGTATGAAGTCATTGTTTTTATGAGCAGATCAGATAATGTGTTCTAAACAGATACAAACAGATTTTAGCCATTAGCTTCTTCTTGAAAGCTTGTCAAAAAAGGTTCACAGGGAGGGTATCTGATTAAGACTAGTGCATCAGGATTGGGATCCTGCAGGATGCAACAAAGGACGTGGGGGCTTTTTACTGACATGTGGGCATGAGCCAGCTGTTAGATATGAAGCTTGTGGGACAAAGAAACACCAGGTTCAGCTTTCATTCGTTGATTCATAGTAACCTGTGCCAGGTTGGGGTCAATATGAACAAAAATAACTGTGCAAGCAGGGTTTTTAAAAAACAGGCACACACATCTGTAGTTGAGAACAAATTATGAACTTGAGTGATGTAGCTGAGTTTGAGGAACTGTCAGAGCCCGAATTCACACACCATGCTGAGAGTGCTTTCATTTCTACCTTTATTGAGGAAAATGATCCAATATTACATATCTGTGAGTGGCAAAAGTATGTGAACTTCTAGGATTAGCAGTTAATTTGAAGGTGAAATTAGAGTCAGGTGTTTTCAATCAATGGGGTGACAATCAGGTGTGAGTGGGCACCCTGTTTTACAACCCTGATTCCAAAAAAGTTGGGACAAAGTACAAATTGTAAATAAAAACAGAATGCAATGATATGGAAGTTTCAAAATTCCATATTTTATTCAGAATAGAACATACATGACATATCAAATGTTTAAACTGAGAAAATGTATCATTTAAAGAGAAAAATTATGTGATTTTAAATTTCATGACAACAACACATCTCAAAAAAGTTGAGACAAGGCCATGTTTACCACTGTGAGACATCCCTTTTCTCTTTACAACAGTCTGTAAACGTCTGGGGACTGAGGAGACAAGTTGCTCAAGTTTAGGGATAGGAATGTTAACCCATTCTTGTCTAATGTAGGATTATAGTTGCTCAGCTGTCTTAGGTCTTTTTTGTTGCATCTTCCATTTTATGATGCGCCAAATGTTTTCTATGGGTGAAAGATCTGGACTGCAGGCTGGCCAGTTCAGTACCCGGACCCTTCTTCTACGCAGCCATGATGCTGTAATTGATGCAGTATGTGGTTTGGCATTGTCATGTTGGAAAATGCAAGGTCTTCCCTGAAAGAGACGTCGTCTGGATGGGAGCATATGTTGCTCTAGAACCTGGATATACCTTTCAGCATTGATGGTGTCTTTCCAGATGTGTAAGCTGCCCATGCCACACGCACTAATGCAACCCCATACCATCAAAGATGCAGGCTTCTGAACTGAGCGCTGATAACAACTTGGGTCGTCCTTTTCCTCTTTAGTCCGAATGACACGGCGTCCCTGATTTCCATAAAGAACTTCAAATTTTGATTCGTCTGACCACAGAGCAGTTTTCCACTTTGCCACAGTCCATTTTAAATGAGCGTTGGCCCAGAGAAGACGTCTGTGCTTCTGGATCATGTTTAGATACGGCTTCTTCTTCGAACTATAGAGTTTTAGCTGGCAACGGCAGATGGCACGGTGAATTGTGTTCACAGATAATGTTCTCTGGAAATATTCCTGAGCCCATTTCATGATTTCCAATACAGAAGCATGCCTGTATGTGATGCAGTGCCGTCTAAGGGCCCGAAGATCACGGGCACCCAGTATGGTTTTCCGGCCTTGACCCTTACGCACAGAGATTCTTCCAGATTCTCTGAATCTTTTGATGATATTACTGTATACATTGTAGATGATGATATGTTCAAACTCTTTGCAATTTTACACTGTGGAACTCCTTTCTGATATTGCTCCACTATTTGTCAGCGCAGAATTAGGGGGATTGGTGATCCTCTTCCCATCTTTACTTCTGATAGCTGCTGCCACTCCAAGATGCTCTTTTTATACTCAGTCATGTTAATGACCTTGTGGCAGCGGGGGCGTGGTCAAGCGCCGGGCTGTGACAGGAGGGCGGAGTCAGGGAAGGTAAGTGGCAGAATCACTACACCTCACGTGAATTAACCTGTGTTTGTGTGTCTTCCCAGTGACCGCGCCCTATTTAAAGAGGGAGAGCAGAGAGCAGAGGAGCTCATCCCCGAACAAGACGCCAGTCGTGTGTGTTGAGTGGGAAAAGTTGTTAGACTGAAAAGTGTGGCAATAAAGCCCTATTTTGACCCTGATCTCTGTCCTGCCGTCTTCTGTGCTCCACCCTTCCACATGAACCGCTACAGTGGTGCCGAAACCCGGGAGTGGAGCACCAATGCCGAACCGCCCCATGGAGTCTTCCCTGTTCGCCGACCTGGTCCACACCCTCGCCACAGCCCAGCAAAGCCAGCACCAGGCGCTAGTCACGCTCCGTAAGGAGCAGGAGCAGCGCTTCGAGGCCCTGGTGTTGGCCCAGCAAGAGGACCGACAGGCGTTCCGGCACCTCCTCGCATCGGCGGGGACAACCGACGCTTCCACTGCGGGCCCGTCCTCCCTCACCCTGACAAAGATGGGCCCGCAGGATGACCCCGAGGCTTTCATCACGCTCTTTGAGCAAGTTGCGGAGACCTCGGGGTGGCCAATGGACCAGCACGCGGCGCGCCTCCTCCCCCTGCTAACGGGAGAGGCACAGCTGGCCGCGCTACAGCTCCCCGCCGATCGCTGGCTGGCCTACGCAGACCTTTGCTGGGCCATCCTCCAGCGTGTGGGGCGCACACCCGAACAGCAGTGCCAGCGCTTCCGCGCTCTGCGCTTGGAGGAAGTCGGCCGGCCATTCGCGTTTGGCCAGCAACTCCGGGATGCCTGCTGGCAGTGGCTGAGGGCCAACAACCGCAATGCCGAGGGGATCATCGATCAGGTGGTGCTGGAGCAGTTCATCGCGCGCTTGCCAACAGGAACCGCAGAGTGGGTCCAGTGCCACCGTCCGGCGTCACTGGATCAGGCCATCGAGCTGGTGGAGGACCATTTGGCGGCTGTTCTGGTGGCAGGACAGCAGACCGCCTCTTCTCTCCTCTTCTCTCTCTCTCTCTCTCTCTCTCTATCTCCTCCTGTGTCCCATCCTCGCCCCATTCCCCCACTGCGGAGGCGGGGGCCGGCACCACCCCAGCCGGCCCGCCACACCCGCCGTTTCTCCCTTCTGTGTCTGTCTCTCCCCCCCTCAGGTGAGTGAGCCCCAGAACACCGGTGCAGAGAGGAAGCCCGGGCCGGTTTGGTGGCGCTGCAGGGAACTGGGCCACCTCCAACAGCAGTGCACGGCAATGGAGGTGGGCATGGTGGTTTGGATCCCTGACACGCCAGAAGCCACCCTCGATCGGGCCGGAGCGTATCGCATACTGGTGAGTATCCAAGGGGATACATCAGGCTTTGGTGGATTCTGGTTGTAATCAGACCTCAATTCACCAAAGCCTGGTGCAAAATGAGGCATTGGGGGGAGCACAGGGGGTGAAGGTGTTGTGTGTGCATGGGGAAGTTCACAGCTACCCTTTGGTGTCGGTCCACATTTTTTTCCGAGGGGAAAAATTTATAGTGAAGGCGGCGGTTAATCCTCGCCTTACCCACTCTTTAATTTTGGGGACTGATTGGCCGGGATTTTGTGGTTTAATGACACGCTTAGTAGAGAGTGGGTCCTGCCATTTAACAGGGGGAGGTCCCGGTGTCGTTTTGGCGGGAGCAGCTGTCACAGAGCCGTCTACGTCATCTCCGCGTCAGAGTGAGGAGCCACCGGCTCCTCCTCTCTCTATTGGGGAATCCCTCGTGGATTTCCCATTAGAACAATCGCAAGACGAGACTCTGCAACATGCGTTTGACCAAGTGAGAGTAATTGATGGTCAAACGCTCCAGCCGAACGCCACCCCGTCCTTCCCCTACTTCACGATTATGAAGGATAGATTATACCAAGTGACGCAGGACACTCAGACAAAAGAGCAAGTCACACAACTTTTAATTCCAAAGAGCCGCCGGGAATTGGTATTCCAGGCGGCTCACTTTAATCCCATGGCTGGACACCTAGGGCAGGACAAGACACTAGCCCGAATAATGGTCCGATTCTATTGGCCGGGGATTCGCGGCAATGTTCGTAGGTGGTGTACGGCGTGTCGCGAATGCCAATTAGTAAATCCAGCGGCCATTCCGAAAGCGCCTTTGCGCCCTCTACCTTTAATCGAGACCCCGTTTGAAAGAGTTGGGATGGATCTCGTCGGGCCATTAGATCAGTCAGCATGAGGGTACTGCTTTATATTAGTTCTGGTGGATTATGCAACGCGATACCCGGAAGCAGTGCCTCTCCGCAATATCTCAGCATGCAGTTTTGCGGAGGCGCTTTTCCGCGTTATCTCCCGAGTTGGAATCCCGAAAGAGATTCTGACTGATCAAGGCACCATGTTTATGTCACGGACACTGTGCAAACTGTATGGGTTATTGGGGATTAAGCCGATCCGCACCAGTGTGTATCACCCACAAACGGACAGTTTAGTTGAACGGTTCAACCGCACCCTCAAGAATATCATTAAAAAATTCACAAGTGAGGACGCACGTAATTGGGATAAGTGGCTCGAGCCCTTGTTGTTTTCAGTGCGAGAGGTCCCCCAAGCCTCCATGGGGTTCTCCCCGTTCGAATTATTATATGGGCATAAGCCGCGCGGCATTCTAGACGTGCTGTGGGAAAATTGGGAGGAGGGACCTTCACAAAGTAAGAACGAAATTCAGTACGTTATGGACCTGCGCGCAAAACTCCACACGCTCACCCACCTAACCCAGGAGAATTTGCGGCAGGCCCAGGAACGGCAAGCCCGCCTGTACAACAAGGGTACGCGCCTTAGGGAGTTCACACCGGGAGATAAGGTACTCGTACTGTTGCCCACGTCGAGCTCCAAATTAATCGCCAAGTGGCAAGGACCCTTTGAGGTCACACGGCGAGTCAGGGACGTCGACTACGAGGTGAGGCGAACGGACAGGGGTGGGGCGCTACAGATTTACCACCTCAATCTGCTTAAACTCTGGAATGAGGAGGTCCCCGTGGCGTTGGTGTCGGTGGTTCCGGAGAAGGCGGAGCTGGGGCCAGAGATTCAAAAAGGGGCATTGGCGTCACGTACCTCTCCGGTCCCCTGTGGAGACCACCTATCCCCGACCCAACTCACGGAGGTCGCCCAGTTGCAGACCGAGTTTTCGGATGTGTTCTCGCCCCTGCCTGCACACTGCATGGGCTTAAAAAGAAAAAAGCATCAAAATTGAGTCCTTTGTGTCTCAAATGACAGTGAATTATGTGACCAATAAATATTGCTAAGATATGTGAGAATGAAGTGAAAATGGTGAATAACATGAGAAAATAATCCTGTTTCAACAACTGTCCTAAATAGAAAGGAAGTATTGTACAACCTTTGTGTTGGTATATCCATCCATCCATCCATCCATCCATCCATCCATCCATCCATTATCTATAGCCACTTATCCTGTACAGGGTCTCAGGTAAGCTGGAGCCTGTCCCAGCTGACTATGGGCGAGAGGCGGGGTACACCCTGGACAAGTCGCCAGGTCATCGCAGGGCTAACACAAAAAGACAACCATTCACACTCACACCTATGGTCAATTTAGAGCTATCAATTAGCCTAACCTGCATGTCTTTGGACTGTGGGGGAAACCCATGCAAACACAGGGAGAACATGCAAACTCCACACAGAAAGGCCCTCGTCGGCCACTGGGACTGGACAGGAGGTGACAGTGCTAACCACTACACCACCGTGCCGCTTGTGTTGGTATAATAAATAAATAAATAAATAAATAAATAGGAAGAAGAAATATATGAAAGAGAAAGATACAGTGTGTAAGAGAAAAACTGAAATATCTCTATAAAAATAATTATAATATTAAAAGAGCTGTTCAAAAAGAAAAATGATCAGGGACTGGACTGAAAAAGGAAAAAAAACAATAACAGTGAAGGGGAGTGCTATAAAGACATGTAAGGAATGGGGGTAAAGTAGAGAAAATAAGAGGAGGTAATGAAAGGGGGAAAAAGTCAGGAGATACTTTTCTTGGGGCCAGATGGCTTCACTCTGAGGAGCCTATGAGCTCTCCAGATCTTACATAGAGCTCAATGGTCCTGAACCATTGGTCTGTTGGTTGAGCATGGCTATAGCCCCTACAGCCGGCTAGCAGTAAAGTAAACAAATGCCCCATGACCGATGCCAGTGGTGCACATATATTTCTAACTGATGCACGTGCATTGGTTGCATCAGTCTGGATCCATCCCTGCTGTAAAATGACATGGGGTTCACAAAGCTTTTTTTTTTTCCTTTTTGGCCTTACTCAAAGATTTTCAAATTAAATGCTTCATTCATTAAATAACAAAGGCACATTTTAGATATAGTGGAAACTACGAAGCATCTTGCATTCTGTCAGCACTCCATTATATACATTTAGTGGTTTAGTCCATTGAGGATCTGTAAAAAGAGCCATTAAATAAACCCTGAAGAACCTGGTAAAGATATATGGGTGGACCCAGCTAACATCAGTGCAGATTTCCTGGAATGGCTTATCTCTATGTAATGCCCATGAAGAGGAGTCACTCCTTGCAGAATTACATATCAGGTTTGGTGCTGGACAATTGATATGATGAGTAAATTTCCACCATCTGGTCCAGATAATACCATGAGATTCATACAAAGAATGCTTAACAGGATCCTGATAATTGTGTTCTGTGAGAATAAGGGATTAGTGTGTGAGTGGCTAACAAATGCGAGTGACCCAAGGATTAAACACACTATCGCTCCAAAGCCATCTGGCCACCAGTGCATGCACAAGGCAAGCTTATTGCCAAGTCATCCCATGGTTTCTAGTGATGTGATCATGATGTCTTAAGGGCCTGCAGTACAAAGGTTAGATTCCACTCTAGGTTCTCAGGAGGAGTGTAATAGACAAAAGTAGCTGGCTTCCTTCATAAAGGCTGTGGACAGGTTTATGAGCCCCAAGTGAGACATGACCAATGACTAGCACCCACGCCTTCAGCATAGACAGCGTTTTCTGCTGTGTATACTGGATCCGTATGATGGAGAGCATGCTGTTCATAGCTACCACCATACGAGGCATGTGTACTGGAACTCATGCTTTCAGGAGTGTCCTTTGGATTGTTTGGTTGCAGTCTTCCACCTCATCTTCACTCCAAGGGGCTAAATCCAGGAAACACTGGTAACCTGACAAAATGCATTGAATCATTCCTTCCATTTGCGAAAACACATCTATTCAGCAATTGATCAACTAGTGAGAGCAGTAATGGAAACCAGGGCCTCGTGGGAGCCACAAGCAGAATTTTGTAATCTGGTTACTGAGTTCTGTGCAATATGGGCACTATTAGCAGCAGAGCCATACAGAAGACATTGAGACCAGTCGGTGTGTTCTTACCAAGTAAACGGTTCTTCTATGGCAGGGAGAGCCACATTTGAAAGCAAGTCAATTTGAAAGTGCCAAACTTTCCTGAGATACGGGACACCACCACATGTGGATGTAGATGCTACTTTCCAGTGCGTGTGTGTGTGCGTGTGTGCTGTCTTGACTGAGCATCTGCTGCACCATTCTGCTGTCCTGACAAGTATGTTGCAAAGCTAAACATGGGTGGGCACACCTGAGGAATTCTTATGCAAAGTGGAGAATGCTATGCTGCTCTTGTGGTTGATTTATTTCACCATCACAATATTGTCCAAACAGACCAGTGGAACTCAAGAGTAGCCTTGAGTTCTAGCTGATTGATGGATTCTACTATTAACTGGGGTTTTCCCCACATCTTCTGTGCCTCCATACTATGCTGACACCCACCCACCCACCCACTAGCCAGCTCAGGAGGCAAACATGGTGACTCTCTCACTGATCTCTCTTCAAGGGGGCACAGTTCCCAAGCAGGGCCTTTTCATGAGAAAAGCCTTGTGCCTTCCTGCATTTCATAAAAATGTGCAAGACATGCAGCAGCTTCAAAGAGAAATCCAAGATCATATCAAATTGCACAACAGTCCATGCCCTGGGTCTCAGATATTCCTGTAGCAAATGTAAAGATTGAGACTAAAAACTATTGCACGTTGAATATAGAATGTTGCATACAGCACATTGATATGCAATCATTTTGCTTATATTAATATTCACGACTTAGTGCATGCTAGAGATATAGTGTGAATAAGATATATAACTGGATTTGCATTTCCTGAAAGAGATAGATAGATAGATAGATAGATAGATAGATAGATAGATAGATAGATAGATAGATAGATAGATAGATAGATGAAATGAAGCCAATGTGAAGAAAAGCGAGGGATGAAAAAACAAAAATAGGAGTGGTCCAGGGAATCAAACCAACAACCCTTTAGGCCCAATGCTGCTGCTCTAACCTTTAGGCCATGGCTGCTCCCACATGTAGGAGCAATTTGAAAAATTTCCCATTCAATGTCTATGGGAATAATTGGCAAGATAGAGGGATAAAAAAGAGGGATGCAGGTGGAATACAAAAAAGAAAAGTCATAGCCACCATTTTAGTTACAAGACCTACACAACAAAGTTTGAATGAAATTTCTACATTAAGTGGTTCCAGCTGAATTAATCCTGGAAGAATAACAGTCACAAAAAGAAGCCAAGCTATCATGATATAGTGTTTTGCTTTGTAAGCAATATAATTATGGAACTTTAACACAATAAACAGTAAGGTTATGAAAATATTGCCACATTTTAATGTTGTGATGGGTTAGCCCCTCATTTCACCGAGTACGATCTGGAAATATCGCACGCGATCACGCACGACTATGATCGCAGCTATGTTTTCCCGTAGTCGCGGGCAAAATCCGTGTGACCTAAACCCATTATTTTCTGTGTATGCTCTATGTTCGATGTTATCTCGTTCGACCTTCGATGTGTACACTCTACCTGCGTCCTATACGCTCTGTAGATGCTTTACATACACTCTACTTGCGTCTATCCACTTGATCTGATGCAATCACACGACCAAGGCTCGTTCTCTTCGACCAATCTGCGACATAGCATCGATCTCTCGGCGATCTATCCTCGCAAGTACGCGACCTCGGCCGATCAAGGCTCAATCTTGGCCGATCTAGCTACGTACGAGTTGCAACGTACCCTCGATCAATACGATTTAGCCAGCGATATAAACGTTCTAGCCTTGCTCTGTACGCTCAATTCTCTATCTTTTCTAGACAGATTCTCGCCTGAGCTACGCGCAAATTTGTCACGGTCGCCTGGATTTGCGTGCGACCCACTGTGACCGTATAAAAAGGCCCGGCGATCGGTGGCCGACCATCAGTTTTTGACCAGCCTCCAAAGGGACAACATGGACCCAATCGCTCTGCATCATGTTATTGCGCCCTATTTATATGACATTCAGTAGGCGTAGCTTAATCGGATTAGGTGAAGGTATAGGTCGCAACTTAAGCGATGATCGATCTTTATTGGTTGAAGTAGGTCGCACCTTAATCCTCTTTATGCGCCCTATTTATATGACATTCAGTACACGTAGCTTTAATAGGATTAGGTGAAGGTAGGTCGCAACTTAAGCGATGGTCAATCTTTATTGGTTGAAGTAGGTCGCACCTTAATCCTCTTTAGCATCCAATCGTGCCCATGGGAAGAATAGGGAGCGTACGGGTCTAGGGAAGGTCTGGGACAGGTTGCGCGGAGCGAGGCTTGATCGCAAAAGAGTGAAGCTAGATCGCACGGATCGAGTGAGTGTTGAGGACGGGCCGAGCAGCACAACCATGCATGCAATCAGTTCTCGCTCGAGAAGACTGAGCATCGCTCATCCCTGTTCTAGCCTTAATTGTCTCTCAACCAATGCATCCTTTCCTCGACCTTGTTCGCTCTTTCAACGCTTTCTGTGCGACTTTTAGGTCAAGGCTTGGTTTTTTGACATGTCAAAAAACCGAGCTACGATCTCTTTGTCAGGGAAACCATTCCTCGACCACGTGCAACCACGGAAGACCAACCCTCGGTCAACTGTTGACTGTGTACGACCTGCGGCGACCAAGCCATGCTCTGAGATCGCAGCTCGGTCTTCCGGGAAGATTTCTCGGTGAAATGACCCCCTTACATGTGACAAATGAAGTGAAGCATGAAGTTTTCAGGCAGCCCAAAATTCCCACCAGCGCTTCTGTCTCTTAATAAATCAGTGTACATGCCTTTAGATAAACCTTCACTAAATCCCCAAAGCAGTGGGGTGGACTCCAGGCTATTTTTATGGACTATATTTTTAGATTATGAGATCCAGTTTTAATGATTACAATATTAGCTAATACTTTGTGTGTGATTGTAATATTAAGATAATTGTATACAAAATTATCCAAGGTAGTATATACAAAATATTTTGCATTGCCTCAAAAACAGCAACTCTGGTATCCATACTGGTGTGGTTTCATTTCACTTTTGTCTCTTTGTTGTTTTCCCAGTGCAATCCAGAGATATCTGTAGTTTAGCTACTAAGTCCATTTTGATGAATATATTATGCAATAATGTTAAGGCTAAAACTTTGCCATTTACTTTATAAGCAGTTTTGTTCAAGTGCTGCCATTACAATAATGCTAATTCCCAATTATGTGGCCAAGAGATTTTTATTATGTTAGCCCCAAGCTAACGGCAATGTACCTTTCCTGTAACTATCTGTGAAGATACTCAGTCATCCAGGTACAAAGTAATCTGTGGTTGGTAGAAGAGAGCAACTGGACTTGCTTGAAAAGTCTTGAAGACGTTTCGCCTCTCTTCTACCAACCACAGCTTTCCTGTAACTGCTTATGACAATCATGCAAATGTTAAAGTTGATGCTGTTTACATGAGTGCACCTGCTAGAGGGTGAAAAAAAACAACTAATGTAATCTGAAAAAAATATGTTCAATATAAATAGAGCAAAATGGATTTGAAGCCTTGAGGGCAACAAAATCTCTCTCGCTCTCTCACAACAGCCCCTAATGGATGGAGGTTAAGCAATAAAAGCTTAAATGGCAAATTAGAAAGGATGACTCTGTGCATGAGCTGCGGTTATATCATGTACTTTGCAGTAACTCGTTTGATGTGGCTTCATCATTTGTCTCTAACACCGTGTGTGGAACTCACAAGAAATACTTCTGAGGGCTGAAGTTTCTGTTTGGTGCTAAGTGTGGGTAACAAACCTTTGATAGTAGGAGGTGATTCTGACAGCACATGTGTTAGTTTCAAGGCTATAAAAGCAAAAACATATCTGTGAATCTTTTATACCTGACTTATGGTATTTCAAACCCACACTCATTTTCATATATTGCTGGAACCCTAATTACATGTGTTACTGGAAAAGGGGTGATCAAAATAATTTTTAGTATTGGGGCTTTTTCATCAGTACCATATACAGCTAGAATGAAGGGAACAAACATTAAAGATTCAGAAATAAATTATACTTCAATACTGTAACATCTCAGGGGTCAAAAAGATGCTACATCATTCAAATCACAGAGGTATGTGATGAGACAGTATATTGCTTATATAAATCTTGTTTCTAATTTCTATTTTTCCTAGTTGCTAAGTGAGCAGAACATGTTAAGGGCCATATCCTGAAAGCGTAACTACTGTAATGACATGCTTATGATTGCCACTTACTGTAGCTGAATCCACAGCCTGACTTTATGGTCAAGTAAAGACTTTCATATGAAGTAGATTATAACAGGTGCTTTAGACCTACTGTAGTGTTAAAATGTCACATATGGATTTTTAATGCTAGCTTTATTCACTTGGATTTGTGCTTTGGGTCATAATCATGCTGGAAAGTGAAGTTTCCATGATCCATGATTCCCTCTATCTTAGATAGAGCACCAGTCCCAAACAAAGAGTAGAAACAACACCATAGTATGATGCTGCCACTACCATGTTTCACCATGGGTATGGTGTTCTTTGCATGTGATAAGCTGTCTTGGTTTCATGCCAAATGTATCTTATAGAATTATGAACAAAATATCAAGTCAAGTCAAGTTTGTTTTTATAGCACTTTTAACAATAGACATTGTCCCAAAGCAGCTGTATAGAAAATTAAAGACTTTAAACATGAGCTAATTTTATCCCTAATCTATCCCCAATGAGCAAGCCTCTGGTGATGGTGGCAAGGAAAAACTCCCTCAGATGACACAAGGAAGAAACCTCGAGAGGAACCAGATTCAAAAGGGAACCCATCCTCATTTGGGTGATAAAAGATAATGTGATTATAAATAACATGCTTCTATAACTGTGTCCTATATAGTCACAAAGTATAACTGTGAAACCAGGAATTCATTATAGTTTTAACATGAAGTCTGCTTTGTTGAAGTTGTAAACTGTTCTTTGATGGAAACTTGAGTGCAAAACTGTTGATGACAACTGCAGTCCTAAAGTTAGCAAGTCAACTGAAGTCCTCAGATATAAATGTATTACTGTACGTGTCCAGAGCTATCTTCCAAGTGTGACTTTTGACTGTCCATATGTGGCCATCCTCCACAGGAACAATGTGATGAGACTCCAGCCAGACGCAGGGTATCAGGATGGATCAGACAAGTCCAAGGAGCAGAAGAGGTCAGTATGTCGGTCTCAGGATTGACATGTAACTCAGAGGAACAGAAAGAGTGGGGTGCGGGGTGGGGGGCACAGTTTGTTAGGTATGCCCAAACTAACTATGACAGCATAACTAAAAGGGGAGAGCCAGAAGGTAACACAGACATGAGGGAGCCCTGGGACATAAAGCAGCCAGCTACTACACCATCAACAAATCTGAGTGAGCGAGCAAGTGGGGGGCTGACAGGATCCATACATCCCAGTTTACCAAACTGCTCTATGCCTGAGAACCCTCCAGATCTACTCCTTTGACCAATAAAAAGCTATTAACAAAAGGCTTGACTAAAAATATATGTTTTCAGCCTAGACTTAAACACTGAGACTGTGTCTGAGTTCCGAACACTACTTGGAAGGCTGTTCCATAACTGTGGGGCTTTGTAAGAAAAGGCTCTGCCCCCTGATGTAGCCTTCACTATACGAGGTACCAGCAGACAGCCTGCACCTTTTGATCTAAGTAGGCGTGGTGGGTCATAAAGAACCAGAGGTTCGCTCAGGTACTGTGGTGCAAGACCATTTAGTGCTTTAAAGGTCAATAGTAGTATTTTATAATCAATACAAAATTTGATTGGGAGCCAATGCAGTGTGGACAAGATAGGGGTGATGTGGTCATAAGGACTCTTGCTGCTGCATTTTGAACCAACTGGAGCTTGTTTATACATCTATTGGAACATCCAGACAGTAAGGCATTACAATAATCCAACCTAGAGGTAACAAAAGCATGAACTAGTTTTTCTGCATCATGTTACATTTCTTAGCAATATTTCTGAGATGAAAGAAAGCTATCCAGGTAATGTTATTGATATGAGTTTCAAACGAAAGACTGGAGTCAGTGATCACACCAAGGTCTTTTACTGCTGCACATGAAGAAACAGAAGGGCCATCCAGAGTTACTGTATAATCAGAAAACCCACTTCAAGCTGCATGTGGTCTTAGTATGAGTACTTCTGTCTTGTCAGAGTTAAGCAGAAGGAATAAGCAGAGTTAAGCAGAATAAGCATCCAGTTTCTAATGTCCTTTACACTTTCCTCAATTCTATTAAGCTGGTGTCTCTCATCTGGCTTTGCAGAAACATACAACTGTGTGTCATCAGCATAACAGTGGAAACTAATGCCATGCTTACGAATATCACTCAGAGGTAACATACATAAAGAAAAAAGCAGTGGGCCTAAGACAGAATCTTGTGGAACACCAAACTTTACCTCAATATGTCTAGAAAAATTACTATTTACATCAACAAACTGATAGCGATCAGTTAAATAAGACCTGAGCCAGCAGAGAGCCATTCCCTTAACTCCCACAACATTTTCTAGTCTATCCAGGAGAATGAAATGATCAATGAGATGGGGAACAGGTGAAGCGCTAATCAGTATTCCAGAGATGGAAGGCAGTGTGGCACAGGTTGGTTATTGTAGTCCAGGGGTCCCCAAACTTTTTCCTGTGAGGGCCAAATAATTTTTCCCTTCTCTGACGGCGGGCCGGGGCCAGTTTGTAACAAAAAGTGTGACGATCGCAGAGGTGTCTAAACGTAAACATTTATTGTTTTCCAGAAAGCCACATATAACCAAAAATGAACCCTTTCTGGGATCTTGACAGGAAAAAAAATCAGAAAATAAATAATAACATTATTAATGAAATAAATAACACTATTTATGAAATAAATAATAACCAAATAACCCTTTTCAAGTTTTTCACAGAAAAAAAGACCATGGAACATTAACTTTCTTGTAGACACAACTGTTTGCAGCTCTCTCTCATCATCTTCACTCTGAAAACCAGAAAGCAAGCAGGCTATGAAACCGAACTGATACCAACACCTACCAACACAATACATTTCACTACCAGTATGGTTGTAGAACGGATTTTATCTCAGTAGATTTCATTATGATTATATTTGTTTGTACTCAGAATGGCTCGTTCAAGTCAGAAAAGTAAGCTTACCTATATATGTTCATCAGTGTGAACTGTGGGCCTGCATCTGGCTGGTGAGAAGTTCAATGTCAGGTTCCATTTTAGTCACAGCAAGTCTCAAACACTGATGGAGATGTTCATCTGTCAATCTTGATCTCATCGGAGTTTTCAGGTGGTTCATGCGTGAAAAGGTTTGCTCACAGATATACGTGCTGCCAAAAACTGTGGACATCTTCATTGCATGTTTTTTAATGTTTGGGTACGTGTTGTTTGGGAGGGCGGCATAGAAGTCAATGAGACTGTTGGGCTTGAATGCATCTTTCAGGGCATCACAGTTCTGTAACTCGGCCAACTCAAACTGATAAGAAGGCTGGGCTTCATCAATGTCGGAAACAAAGGGGTTCTGGAAAAGGCGGATATCTTTTGCATTAACATGTAGTTCACAGAATCGCACACCGAACTCCGCCTTCAGCATTTCCAGTGCTTCCACACACTTTTCAGCTGGAAACAGGACCGCTGGGTTCTCTGTAGAGAGGTTTTGGGTAGCAGGAAGATGGATGAAGTTGTTGTTTTTCACTTGATCCAAAAGCAGCGCTAGTTTCACCGCAAATGCTTTTATGTGGGAATGCATGTCGCAGATTAGTTTCCCTTGGCCTTGTAGCTGCAAGTTAAGGCTGTTCAGTATTTCTGTCACGTCTGTTAAAAATGCTAGGTGCCATTTCCATTCTGGGTCGATCAGCTCGGGGACCATTTTGTCTTTTGAATGAAGAAATGCGTTTATCTCAGGTAGCAGCTCGTAAAAACGCCTCAAAACTCTGCCGCGGCTCAACCATCTGACCTCTGTGTAGTAAAGCACATCGCCATGCGCAGACTCCAGTTCAGACAGGAATTGTTGGAACTGCCTGTGTTTAAGTCCCTTTGCCCTGATGAAGTTTATGCATGACGCCACAACCTTCATGACAGAATCCCACTTCAACACTTTGCAGCACAGTGCTTGCTGGTGAATTAGGCAGTGGACTTGTAGCGGGGCGATAAGACCCCGTTCTTCCATCTCCCAGTTCACGAGCCCGATCAGACCCCGAGACGCACCCACCATACTAGGAGCTCCGTCAGTCGTGATGCTAACAAGCTTTGACCAGTCCAGGTTCAAGTCTTCCATGGTTTGGCATACTTTGCCAAAAATATCCTCCCCCGTCGTAGTCCCTTTGAGACTTTGGAGGGCTGCCAGATCCTCGCACATTTCAAAGTTTGTGCTAACTCCACGAATAAAAATTAGCAGCTGCGCTGTGTCCTGCACATCCGTGCTCTCATCCAGTGCTAATGAAAAAAAGTCATATTCTTTCGTCTTCTGCTGCAGCTGGGCATATACATTACCCCCAAGTTCTTCAATGCGTCTTGTGATTGTAGTCGCCGACAGACTCACGGCATTAAAGACATCTTTCTTCTCGGGACACACCTCCTCCGCGACAGCATTCAAACATTTCTTGACAAATTCTCCATCAGTGAAAGGTTTACCGCTGCTAGCTATCAGTTGAGCAACCCGAAAGCTCGCTCGAACAGACGACTGGTTCAGCTGAGCTAACAGTATACTTTTTAGCTTTGAGAGTTTGTCTGCTCGCATTTGGCCTTGCAAGCTATCATACTTGTCTTTGTGACGGGATTCATAGTGTCGGCGCAGATTGTATTCTTTGAATACACCCACTGTCTCTTGACAGATAAGACAAACAGCCTTTTCTTTGCATTGAACAAAAAAATAATCGTTTGTCCACTGCAGGTTAAATACCCTGCATTCTGAATCTATTTTTCTCTTACCTAATCTTTTCGCCATTATTCAGTGTTATTTGACAGTGGTGTGTCCAGGATTTTTTTTTTTTGAGGGAGGGGTTTCAGATATGGCACAGACTGCAGAAGGGTGGAATAGAATGTTACATTTCTATGCATGTACAAGTCGCGATCACGCGGCCAGACTGAAAAAAAAAATCATAATGCATCTCTGGTATTGTTCAGGGGGCCGGGCAAAATGTGGAGGCGGGCCGTATCCGGCCCGCGGGCCGTAGTTTGGGGACCACTGCATTAAGGGAACAAAATGTTCTACCTTGGTCTCATCAGACCATAACAAATTTTGCCACATGGCCATATTTGAGGTGATATAGCCAGGGTTATTTTTTTAAATTAGAATTTAATTCACTGGAGCCACTCTACCCCACAGCTCAGACATGTGAAGCAGGGCCGGCTCTAGGTCTTTGGCTGCCCTAGGCGAGATTGAGTTTTGGTGCCCCCCCCCCAAGAAAAAAAAACCCTCTAATAACATCTAAATAACACTTTAATCTATTCACTCTATTCTATTACTATTAAACAATGTACGGTGCATGGACAATAAACAAGAAGTCATTTTTATCTTTTTCATTATTGTTATTATTGTTATCATTATTCACATAAAGTGTCACAAAGTAAAATGACCACACAAATTCAATACATATCTCCATATAATGGGCAAAAACTCTTCCGCACCCTGTTCAAAGTGTAGTGCATGGACAATCTCATCTCATCTCATCTCATCTCATCTCATCTCATCTCATCTCATCTCATTATCTCTAGCCGCTTTATCCTTCTACAGGGTCGCAGGCAAGCTGGAGCCTATCCCAGCTGACTACGGGCGAAAGGCGGGGTACACCCTGGACAAGTCGCCAGGTCATCACAGGGCTTGCATGGACAATAAACAAGAAATTATTTTTAGTTTCTTTTTTGCTATTAAAAGTTAAGTCATCTCTGAAGAATTAACAAATTAAATGAATAAAAAATTCTACAATTCTAAATTGTGCAAACTTAAGCACCCTGTTAGGACATCAATGGGCTGTATTTTCAAACAAAAGTGCTATTATGGGTACTTTGTTATTGAAGTAACATTACAGTGGGACTCGTCTGGTCTTCCTAATGGCAAATTCCTTGATAATATCATCAAATGATATTTCTCTTGAGATCTCTTGGTTGATGCTCATCAGAGCAAGCCCATTCAGACGTTCTTGACTCATTGTTGACCTTAAGTATGTCTTCAGCAGTTTTAATTTTGAAAAGCTTCTTTCAGCAGAAGCTACTGTCACAGGTAATGTAACAGCAGAGGTAAGGAGCGCGTATTTCTACATCCCCAGCCGCATCAGAGGTGTTGTAAAAAAGGTTTTCAACCTTTCATGAGCCAGGGCGCACTTTTTTCAATGAAAAAATCTCAAGGCACATCACCAATAGAAAATGTTGACTGAAACTAAAACGCTGTTGCCAATATTTACAATATACAGTTATTCTATAATTTTCCACAGTACACTTGGTGATCTCTCACGGCACACTAGTGTTCCGCGGTACTAGAGTTCGGCAGCACAGTGGTTGAAAACACTGTACACCACTGATGCACTTGGTAACATCTCCATTCAATAACTCCATCCCTCCTTTTTGGTGGGGTTTTGGTCGCCCTTGGCGCCCCTGGGCACACTAGGTCGCCTATAGCAATCGCCGGCGCTGGTAAAGAGAACACATCTGAGTGCTTGTTTCGTTTCCCTGCAGTCTTGACGCACTGAGATTGTTTCTTGTTTTCAACGCGTTTATTATATTTTCCTCCAGGAAGCTCTTCGCAACATGGTTGCTTGAATGAGCTGCTAAACTGTCATTTTAATGAGAACACAGATCAACAAAGTAACTTTGTTTTATTAAAAAAAAACGTGCCAGGCACCATTGGAATATCTCGCTGCGAAACGTGTTTGGTGCATAAAAGACCTTTACTTCAGCCCAGGCTGCTCAACGACACCGACAGACTGCTCCAAGTGCAGCCATATTCAAAACAAGCAACAGATCTATGTCAGTTATCTACATTATGCAAAAACACTCTTTAGCCAACAACATTTAGGCTATTACATGGCCAAAACAGAGAATAGCCGCGGATGCGCACTTGCGCGCCCGAAGATAGACAGGGCGAACCACTGTTGAGCGCTTATTGTTTCATGATTAACAACCACCACCCCACCCCGCTTTTTTTTGACAAATCGTACCCTGACTACATGCTTTGCTGTACAATTAAATTAGGCTAAGACATAATGCTGACTCGTTTTCAGAATAGTGGAAGTCATAATTTTTCTCCCCCTGTTTCTGCGCCCCTGGATGGACGCAGCGCCCTTAGCATTTGCCTATATTGCCTATGCCACGGGCCGGCTCTGATGTGAAGAATACAAGAGATTCTTATCACATGCAAGGAGTGATCAGGACTTGTCAGACATTCCTGCAGCTCCTTTATTGTTGCTGTAGGGGTCCCAAGAACCAGTGGCGGTTCTAGACCAAAATTACTAGGGGGGCCGAGGTGGGGCCAGTGTTTTTTCAGGGGGGCACATATAAGGAAAAAACATGGCAATATTTAAGCGTTCAAAATGTTTTGTTTAGTTTATTTAAAACCAAAACAAAATACATTGAGCATAAATACAGTGAGAAACATTCTGTCTCAATAGCCTAAACATAAAATAAATTGTGCTCAATAAATCTTAAAACCATGTTTCTCTTTTTTGTAAAATAAGATTTCTATTTTTGCATACAATGAACCTTTTATCTGTCCAATGACACTTTTTAAATTCACAGCATGAATGAATTTTCTTTTTCACAGCATGAGACTTGAATGTACAATCACTATCTTTATCTAAATCACACTGTCATCTCACTCTATGTACAGCAGGGGGGAAAAATAGAAAGAAAAAATAAATTCACATACAGTGGTCTCAGAATCACCCTATAGCATTCACAGCAGGCTGAAACACTACAACAACAAGATTCTGCGATTGTGACTCCTTGAGAAACGGTCTACAAATGCATCAAGGTTCAAAGCCTTGGACCTTCTGGATTCAATGCTGAGCACACCAAGATTGCTTCGACGCTCCTCACTAATGGTGGACCGGAGGTAGGTCTTCACCAGTTTCAAAGTGGAGAAACTCCGCTCACAAGAGGCAGATCTCACTGGGAGTGCCACAGCTATTTTGCATAGTCTAAAGAGCTCAAAAAATACTTCTTTATATGTCTCAGTGAAACGTGTCAACGCTACTGTATCTGATGGCTTTTCAATCAAAAAACTTCGGACGTGACAGCTGTTATCACTCACGTCCGAAGTTTACAATTCGCGCTGCTGCTGGTCTTTCTGCTGCAGGTAACAGTGTGCGTGCAGCGCTTTAAGGAGTCCGTGTAGAACACTCCGTCATGTCAGTTCCGATCTTCGAGCCAGCGCACGTCGAAATTAATAAATCTTATTATCTGTTCAGCACAGGGGCCACAACAGGGGCCAGGAGCAATTTTACAGGGGCACTGGCCCCCTCTGGCCCCCGTTTAAAACCGCCTATGCCAGGAACCTCACCGATAATTTTTCATCCTGTTCTTTCATCAGCTTTGTTGATTATTCAGCATTCATACAGCCACAATGACATATGTACAAGTAAGTAGCGTTACATTAATAGATCAAAAGAGAGCTTAACCTCTGATAAATTTTCCACTTATATACCTAAGATATAATAATCTTGAGCTGAAAAAGGAAGAAAATTATCAGTCAACATCATAGATATGCATGGTATGGAATCAGATCAGAAAGTAAATGGAACCATATCATAGGATGTCTCACTATCTGTCATGTCTACACCTGCTCACATTCAAGTCTCCACTTCTCAGAGTTCACAGTGGCCTCCAAACGTGGCCGCTGTGGACTACAATAACCAACCTGTGCCATACCGCCTTCCATCTCTGGAATACTGATTAGCGCTTCATCTGTTCCCCATCTCAGGTAATCACAACTGTGTACATTTTGCACTTACCAATTGTGCAGTAAACACTCATTGTTCCCTTGCCTGACTTTACCAAGCCTTTTGTTATTGTGTTGATACTCTGGTTTTTGACTTTATTTGCACTTTGGATTTTGCCCTTTCGTCTTTGCCTGCTTGTGCCTCGCCTGACCATTGACTGCTCTTTGACCTTGATATTGCTTCATGATTTGGATTTGTTTACCAGTTTGCCTTAATAAACTCTCTGCCTCTTTTACATCCATCTGCATTCCTGACAGTATCGTATCAAATGTCCTTAGTTTTTATTAGTTATTATGAATCTTCTCTTTTTCATGTCCATTAAATAGTGCTATTGGTTGTAATTTATTGTTGTATCTGATATTATACCTTGATGTTCTCCTGAGAAAGTTTTCACTGTTATAAAGAAGACATATATGTTTTTTAATTTCCCAGAATAAATATAAACATACTCTTCAATTATGAACTTAAACTGAGCTGTAAATGTAAACTGGACTCACGTTTCAAAGTACAAGATTTTGACTAAATGTAGAAAAGACTGTGAGGTACCACTTTAATTACTAGGTCCTTTTTTTCTGAACATTATTACTTTAAATGCAAAATGGATGAGAGGTTTGTTGTGCACTAGCTGTTCCACTGATGTGTGTTTAGTGATTTAACTCAACTGTGATGGCCAGCAATTGAATCAAAAGCCCCATAACAGAATCAGACAGTGGATAAAGCACAGCTGGCTGGAATTGGAAAGGAGATGAAAGATGTGCGATAGTGGATTGTGTTATTTATTTATGACAAACTTCCTGTCTTTTCCATGAGACTAAATTCTACTCATTTATCACAGTGTGACCAGACAACAAGCTAAACACAAAAGGTATGGACAAACAGCAACGACATAGTGAGTACTAAGTGTGGAAAGATGATTTTCCTCATATTTCCCAATGGATTATGGTGTTATACTGATGGATGTGGGTTGTAACACATCCCGCCACATTACATTACCTTTCCCAGAGCACCATACAACATACCCAGAGCAGCCTGGGAGCAGTTGGGAGTTAGGTGCCTTGCTCAAGGGCAATTCAGCCATTCCTGCTGATCCAGGGAATTGAACTGGCAACCTTTTGGTCCCAAAGCTGCTTCTCTAACTTTTAGTTCATGGTCCCTATCTTTTCAATACCAGTGATGAAGCAGAATTCTTTGTATTTATGTTTTGGAAGATCCATAACGACTTTAGAACTCCTGAAGTACTCTTTTTTTTTTGGTGTGGACATGAAATATATCTGGAACACATGCTAAAGTCACTGTTTTATCATTTTCACCTACCTACACTAGTCTAGTGAAGGAGAATTCAACTAAAAGTATTGAATATACAACCCCGATTCCAAAAAAGTTGGGACAAAGTACAAATTGTAAATAAAAACGGAATGCAACGATGTGGAAGTTTCAAAATTCCATATTTTATTCAGAATAGAACATAGATGACATATCAAATGTTTAAACTGAGAAAATGTATCATTTAAAGAGAAAAATTAGGTGATTTTAAATTTCATGACAACAGCACATCTCGGGGCGGCACGGTGGTGTAGTGGTTAGCGCTGTCGCCTCACAGCAAGAAGGTCTTGGGTTCGAGGCCCGTGGCCGGCGAGGGCCTTTCTGTGTGGAGTTTGCATGTTCTCCCCGTGTCCGCGTGGGTTTCCTCCGGGTGCTCCGGTTTCCCCCACAGTCCAAAGACATGCAGGTTAGGTTAACTGGTGACTCTAAATTGACCGTAGGTGTGAATGTGAGTGTGAATGGTTGTCTGTGTCTATGTGTCAGCCCTGTGATGACCTGGCGACTTGTCCAGGGTGTACCCCGCCTTTCGCCCATAGTCAGCTGGGATAGGCTCCAGCTTGCCTGCGACCCTGTAGAACAGGATAAAGCGGCTAGAGATAATGAGATGAGATGACAACACATCTCAAAAAAGTTGGGACAAGGCCATGTTTACCACTGTGAGACATCCCTTTTCTCTTTACAACAGTCTGTAAACGTCTGGGGGCTGAGGAGACAAGTTGCTCAAGTTTAGGGATAGGAATGTTAACCCATTCTTGTCTAATGTAGGATTCTAGTTGCTCAACTGTCTTAGGTCTTTTTTGTCGTATCTTCCGTTTTATGATGCGCCAAATGTTTTCTATGGGTGAAAGATCTGGACTGCAGGCTGGCCAGTTCAGTACCTGGACCCTTCTTCTACGCAGCCATGATGCTGTAATTGATGCAGTATGTGGTTTGGCATTGTCATGTTGGAAAATGCAAGGTCTTCCCTGAAAGAGACGTCATCTGGATGAGAGCATATGTTGCTCTAGAACCTGGATATACCTTTCAGCATTGATGGTGTCTTTCCAGATGTGTAAGCTGCCCATGCCACATGCACTAATGCAACCCCATATCATCAGAGATGCAGGCTTCTGAACTGAGCGCTGATAACAACTTGGGTCGTCCTTCTCCTCTTTAGTCTGAATGACACGGTGTCCCTGATTTCCATAAAGAACTTCAAATTTTGATTCGTCTGACCACAGAACAGTTTTCCACTTTGCCACAGTCCATTTTAAATGATCCTTGGCCCAGAGAAGACGTCTGCGCTTCTGGATCATGTTTAGATATGGCTTCTTCTTCGAACTATAGAGTTTTAGCTGGCAACGGCAGATGGCACAGTGAATTGTGTTCACAGATAATGTTCTCTGGAAATATTCCTGAGCCCATTTTGTGATTTACAATACAGAAGCATGCCTGTATGTGATGCAGTGCCGTCTAAGGGCTCGAAGATCACGGGCACCCAGTATGGTTTTCTGGCCTTGACCCTTACGCACAGAGATTCTTCCAGATTCTCTGAATCTTTTGATGATATTATGCACTGTAGATGAGGATATGTTCAAACTCTTTGCAATTTTACACTGTCAAACTCCTTTCTGATATTGCTCCACTATTTGTTGGCGCAGAATTAGGGGGATTGGTGATCCTCTTCCCATCTTTACTTCTGAGAGCTGCTGCCACTCCAAGATGCTCTTTTTATACCCAGTCATGTTAATGACCTATTGCCAATTGACCTAATGAGTTGCAATTTGGTCCTCCAGCTGTTCCTTTTTTGTACCTTTAACTTTTCCAGCCTCTTATTGCCCCTGTCCCAACTTTTTTGAGATGTGTTGCTGTCATGAAATTTCAAATGAGCCAATACAGTGGGGGAAAAAAATATTTAGTCAGTCACCAATTGTGCAAGTTCTCCCACTTAAAAAGATGAGAGAGAGGCCTGTAATTTTCATCATAGGTATCCCTCAACTATGAGAGACAAAATGAGGAGAAAAAAATCCAGAAAATCACATTGTCTGATTTTTAAAGAATTTATTTGCAAATTATGGTGGAAAATAAGTATTTGGTCAATAACAACAGTTCATCTCAATACTTTGTTATATACCCTTTGTTGGCAATGACAGAGGTCAAACATTTTCTGTAAGTCTTCACAAGGTTTTCACACACTGTTGCTGGTATTTTGGCCCATTCTTCCATGCAGATCTCCTCTAGAGCAGTGATGTTTTGGGGCTGTCGCTGGGCAACCCAGACTTTCAACTCCCTCCAAAGATTTTCTATGGGGTTGAGATCTGGAGACTGGCTAGGCCACTCCAGAAACTTGAAATGCTTCTTACGAAGCCACTCCTTCGTTGCCCAGGTGGTGTGTTTAGGATCATTGTCATGCTGAAAGATCTAGCCACATTTCATCTTCAATGCCCTTGCTGATGGAAGGAGGTTTTCACTCAAAATCTCATGATACATGGCCCCATTCCTTCTTTCCTTTACACGGATCAGTCGTCCTGGTCCCATTGCAGAAAAACAGCCCCAAAGCATGATGTTTCCACCCCCATGCTTCACAGTAGGTATGGTGTTCTTTGGATGCAACTCAGCATTCTTTCTCCTCCAAACATGACAAGTTGAGTTTTTACCAAAAAGTTCTATTTTGGTTTCATCTGACCATATGACATTCTCCCAATCCTCCTCTGGATCATCCAAATGCTGTCTAGCAAACTTCAGATGGGCCTGGACATGTACTGGCTTAAGCGGTGGGACATGTCTGGCACTGCAGGATTTGAGTCCCTGGTGGCGTAGTGTGTTACTGATGGTAGCCTTTGTTACTTTGGTCCCAGCTCTCTGCAGGTCATTCACTAGGTCCCCCCGTGTGGTTCTGGGATTTTTGCTCACCGTTCTTGTGATCATTTTGACCCCACGGGGTGAGATCCTGCGTGGAGCCCCAGATCGAGGGAGATTATCAGTGGTCTTGTATGTCTTCCATTTTCTAATAATTGCTCCCACAGTTGATTTCTTCACAACAAGCTGCTTACCTATTGCAGATTCAGTCTTCCGAGCCTGGTGCAGGTCTACAATTTTGTTTCTGGTGTCCTTTGACAGCTCTTTGGTCTTGGCCATAGTGGAGTTTGGAGTGTGACTGTTTGAGGTTGTGGACAGGTGTCTTTTATACTGATAACGAGTTCAAACAGGTGCCATTAATACAGGTAATGAGTGGAGGACAGAGGAGCCTCTTAAAGAAGAAGTTACAGGTCTGTGAGAGCCAGAAATCTTGCTTGTTTGTAGGTGACCAAATACTTATTTTACCGAGGAATTTACCAATTAATTCATTAAAAATCCTACAATGTGATTTCCTGGATTCTTTCCCCCCATTCTGTCTCTCATAGTTGAGGTATACCTATGATGAAAATTACAGGCCTCTCTCATCTTTTTAAGTGGGAGAACTTGCACAATTGGTGGCTGACTAAATACTTTTTTGCCTCACTGTATTTGGCATGAAATTTCAAAATGTCTCACTTTCGACATTTGATATGTTGTCTATGTTCTATTGTGAATACAATATCAGTTTTTGAGATTTGTAAATTATTGCATTCCATTTTTATTTACAATTTGTACTTTGTTCCAACTTTTTTGGAATTGGGGTTGTACTGTATACTGTACAATTCCTTGCTTATAGAGATCTGAGTAATCAACTTACATGGCTGAATGGTGGCAACAGTTTCCTTTTAATAGTTTATAGCTATAAATAAAATGATTTGTATGTGTTGTGTTGTGTAGTGGAGTGGAGCAGAGCTTCATGATGCCACTTTTGACTCGCACCACTGACTGAACAGACAGATGATACTCATGGGGTTGGACTTACCAAGAATTAGCACACACTTCTGCGTCTGCTTGTCTTTTTTTATGCCGCCGCCACCGTAAGGTGCAGGAGGCATTATGTTTTCGAGTTGTCCATCTGTCCGTGCATGCGTCCTTGCGTGTGTCCGTTCCGAAACCTTGTGAACACGATATCTCAATGGCTAATGAAAGGAATTTCACCAAACTTTCACCATTTGTGCGCTTTGGGACAAACATGAATTGATTAGATTTTGAGATCAAAAGGTCTAAGGTCAAGGTCACTGTGAGGTCAAATGTCTGTCCGAAAACCTTGTGAACACAATATCTCCAAGGCAAATGAAAGGAATTTCACCGAACTTTCACCATTTGTGCATTTGGGGACAAACATGAACTGATTAGATTTTGAGCTTAAAAGGTCACAGGTCAAGATTTCTGTGAGGTCAAATGTCCATCCCCAAATCACAACTTAATAAGGCACGTAGTCTACCAGGCGGAGGCATCCCCATTGACGCTGTTGGCATTGAGTTCTATCTAGTTTTTAAACAAACCATGGCATCAGTTTGTTCATCAGATAAGAGAATGTAAATAAAATTAAAAAGCAACGAAAGTCTGTGAAAACTCTTATCTTTCTGATCTCTAGCCAATTAGTTTTCCAGAGCCCAGGTTTATTAGATGAGCTCCAGTATTTTTCATGTACTATACTTGGTTCAGTTCAATCTAGACCTTTTTTCAGTCTCGTGCAAAACACTATAGAATCCTCATGCCAGAAAGAGCTTTTTAAATTTTTTTTTTAGTATTTAGCAAGGGGGCGGCACGGTGGTGTAGTGGTTAGCGCTGTCGCCTCACAGCAAGAAGGTCCGGGTTCGAGCCCCATGGCCGGCGAGGGCCTTTCTGTGTGGAGTTTGCATGTTCTCCCCGTGTCCGCGTGGGTTTCCTCCGGGTGCTCCGGTTTCCCCCACAGTCCAAAGATATGCAGGTTAGGTTAACTGGTGACTCTAAATTGACCGTAGGTGTGAATGTGAGTGTGAATGGTTGTCTGTGTCTATGTGTCAGCCCTGTGATGACCTGGTGACTTGTCCAGGGTGTACCCCGCCTTTCGCCCGTAGTCAGCTGGGATAGGCTCCAGCTTGCCTGCGACCCTGTAGAACAGGATAAAGCGGCTAGAGATAATGAGATGAGATGAGTATTTAGCAAGAAGATTCCAAGTTCGAACCTCATGGCTGACGAAGGGCCTTTCTGTATGGAGTTTGCATGTTCTCCCCATGTCCGTGTGGGTTTCCTCCAGGTGCTCTGGATTCCTCCCACAGTCCAACTGTGGCTACTCTAAATTGTCCATTGTTCAAACTCGGAGAGGGAGCCCCCTTGCTCCACCAAGTTTAAATGCCCTAGACATACCAACGACGGACTGTTAAATTGTCATCACTGGTGCCCTTACAGTCCTTGCTGGAAAAGAAGAAGAAAAATGTGAGATGAAGGTTATGTACATCAGGAGGTGCAGTTGCTCCGGAATGAACATGGCTCATCATGCAAGCTGTTCCTAGGACTGCTGTGAAGCCGCTGTGAATTGGTGGTTAGCCACAGAGCTGCCGAGAAGCTCCAGAGCAAAGAGGAATTGCAGTTCCAGCCACAGATATAATATGTTAATAAATTAAGCTTTTATAAAAAAAAAAAGCGTTGCATCAAAAGAAGTTAACAACATTAATACTGTTGATAGACCAACTGATTAGGAATTGGTTTGAATGAAAAGATGGTTGTGTACAGAATAAGCTATTGTACCTCATATCAAAGTGTCCAATTAAACTTTAAACACCTGGGAAATTTGCTGTATCCTAGATTCTTTGTTGGATATGAGATCAACTGATGTTTTCCTGACATATATGCAATGAACAAGGCTCTAAAATGATCTTGTGTTATACACATTTTGTCGTTATTATTAATAATAATAATAATAATAATAATAATACTACAACCCCGATTCCAAAAAAGTTGGGACAAAGTACAAATTGTAAATAAAAACGGAATGCAATAATTTATAAATCTCAAAAACTGATGTTGTATTCACAATAGAACATAGACAATATATCAAATGTCGAAAGTGAGACATTTTGAAATTTCATGCCAAATATTGGCTCATTTGAAATTTCATGACAGCAACACATCTCAAAAAAGTTGGGACAGGGGCAATAAGAGGCTGGAAAAGTTAAAGGTACAAAAAAGGAACAGCTGGAAGACCAAACTACAATTCATTAGGTCAATTGGCAATAGGTCATTAACATGACTGGGTATAAAAAGAGCATCTTGGAGTGGCAGCGGCTCTCAGAAGTAAAGATGGGAAGAGGATCACCAATCCCCCTAATTCTGTGCTGACAAATAGTGGAGCAATATCAGAAAGGATTTCGACAGTGTAAAATTGCAAAGAGTTTGAACATCTCATCATCTACAGTGCATAATATCATCAAAAGATTCAGAGAATCTGGAAGAATCTCTGTGCACAAGGGTCAAGGCCGGAAAACCATACTGGGTGCCCGTGATCTTCGGGCCTTTAGACGGCACTGCATCACATACAGGCATGCTTCTGTATTGTAAATCACAAAATGGGCTCAGAAATATTTCCAGAGAACATTATCTGTGAACACAATTCACCGTGCCATCCGCCGTTGCCAGCTAAAACTCTATAGTTCGAAGAAGAAGCCGTATCTAAACATGATCCAGAAGCGCAGACGTCTTCTCTGGGCCAAGGCTCATTTCAAATGGACTGTGTCAAACTGGAAAACTGTTCTGTGGTCAGACAAATCAAAATTTGAAGTTCTTTATGGAAATCAGGGACGCCGTGTCATTCGGACTAAAGAGGAGAAGGACGACCCAAGTTGTTATCAGCACTCAGTTCAGAAGCCTGCATCTCTGATGGTATGGGGTTGCATTAGTGCGCGTGGCATGGGCAGCTTACACATCTGGAAAGACACCATCAATGCTGAAAGGTATATCCAGGTTCTAGAGCAACATGTGCTGCCATCCAGACGACGTCTCTTTCAGGGAAGACCTTGCATTTTTCAACATGACAATGCCAAACCACATACTGCATCAATTACAGCATCATGGCTGCGTAGAAGAAAGGTCCAGGTACTGAACTGGCCAGCCTGCAGTCCAGATCTTTCACCCATAGAAAACATTTGGCACATCATAAAACGGAAGATATGACAAAAAAGACCTAAGACAGTTGAGCAACTAGAATCCTACATTAGACAAGAATGGGTTAACATTCCTATCCCTAAACTTGAGCAACTTGTTCCCTCAGTCCCCAGACGTTTACAGACTGTTGTAAAGAGAAAAGGGGATGTCTCACAGTGGTAAACATGGCCTTGTCCCAACTTTTTTGAAATGTGTTGTTGTCATGAAATTTAAAATCACCTAATTTTTCTCTTTAAATGATACATTTTCTCAGTTTAAACATTTGATATGTCATCTACGGTATGTTCTATTCTGAATAAAATATGGAATTTTGAAACTTCCACATCATTGCATTCCATATAGTTAGTATTTTTCTTTTTTTATCTGACATCTAATTTTTAGGTTTGTTTACCTGACATGTTTCGACATACGACTGTCGTCTTCCTCAGAGTGTCACCGGATGTTGTTGGTGACGCATCTTTTATCAGCTGATGTTTCTGAAGGCATGGCCTTCCTGTCTGGTTTGATAGGTCGGTCATGCCTTCTACTGTCTGTTCGTCCCCTGCAAGATGGCACTCCAGGTATGGGAGAGCATGTATGCTCCCTCATCTCGGTTGATGGTCCTCGGACTTCGCTTACGGATCTCCATGGCCTCCCTGATCCAGCGCTGATGTTTATTATCTTCTGTGCGGATGACTCTGGCATTCCTCCTGCCCATAATATGATTTTCCCTTTTGCAGTGATCTGTTTTAGCTGACTTATAATTTTCCTGTTGTGCCTTTTCTATTATTGTTCGGGTTTGTCTTGTAGCTGTCTCCTTTTCGCACTCTTTCTTATGTTCATTTTTTCTTGTGTTGACACTCCTTCCTGTCTCCCCGATGTAAGTTTTATTGCATAATTGGCATGGAATCTCATATATGGTGTTGCATCTGTTGTCCGGATGTATTCTGTCTTTGGGATGAACCAGGTTCTGACGGAGTGTTGTGTATGGTTTGACAGGTGTGTTAATGTTGTGTTTCCTCATTGCTCTTTGAATGCATTCCGTTATTCCTCTGATGTATGGTAATGTCACTACTCCCCTGTGTTCTTGTTTGTTGGTTTGTTTTTTCTCTTTCTTCTGTGTTTTATTATTCTTGACCTGTTCTGCCCCTTTTGATATTGCCCATTGTGGATGCCTTCCACAATGGGCAATATCAAATATGTCAATATTTCAATATCAAATATGTCAATATCTTGACATGCCTTCAGTGCGTGTTGTATGTGTTGTTCCTCCTGTTCTTTGTCCTGTGGATCTGTGATTATTGTTGCGCGTTCATGTAATGTTCTGACTACTGATATTTTGTGCATTATGGGGTGTTCGGAAGTCCAGTTTAAATATTGGTCACGCCTTCAGAAACATCAGCTGATAAAAGATGCGTCACCAACAACATCCGGTGACACTCTGAGGAAGACGACAGTCGTACGTCGAAACATGTCAGGTAAACAAACCTAAAAATTAGATGTCAGATAAAAAAAGAAAAATACTAACTATATGTAATACATGACATAATGAACGTAATCGAAAGATCATTGCATTCCGTTTTTATTTACAATTTGTACTTTGTCCCAACTTTTTTGGAATCGGGGTTGTAATAATAATTATAATAATAATAATACCTACTGTATGATAAAATAAAATAGCACCGATGGCAGTTTTAAAGTAAGACAGTTGTGTGGGAAAATCCACACACCAGGCAATAAAGCGCTGCATAACATGACACTAATCTACACTTGGTTTTGAGAGTCGGACAAGATAACACCTAAAACTGGACACTGCTCATGAGAGGTGGACAAAGTACAGAGGACTGTGTCAAAATGTTACTCAATTAAATGTAGAAGCATGGAGACAAAAATCTGTTTGGGTGAAGGTTGACATTCATGACGACTAATTCAAGTATTCAAGAGGAAAACATAATTTTTTTTTAAAAGAGCAGACCATATGTTCAACATGCTCAATCCTGCATGACCAGCTAGAATAGTGAAGTGCTATTCTGCAAACTCGGAGAAACGTAGAACCTGGCAGCTTGCTAATGTTAGCTAATGTTTAATAACCATATAGGAATGACTGCTAAGACTAATTAAATAGCTAATTTTACAAGTTAATTGAAAAAAAACCCTCTCACTCATTGATCTCATTTAACAAACTAATGCACAAAACATACAGTGTCTTGCAAAAATACTCATCCCCCTTGGTGTTTGTCCTGTTTTGTTGCATTACAAGCTGGAATTAAAACGGATTTTTGGGAGGTTAGCACCATTTGATTTACACAACATGCCTACAACTTCAAAGGTGCAAATTGTTTTTTATTGTGACACAAACAGTAATTAAGATGAAAAAAAAAACAGAAATCTGGAGTGTGCATAGGTATTCACACCCAAAGTCAATACTTTGTAGAGTCACCTTTTTTGCTGCAATTACAGCTGCAAGTCTCTTGGGGTATGCCTCTATTAGCTTAGCACATCTAGCCACTGGGATTTTTGCCCATTCCTCAAGGCAAAACTGCTCCAACTCCTTCAATTTAGATGGGTTGCGTCGGTGTACAGCAATCTTCAAGTTATGCCACAGATTGACTGGGCTTTGACTAGGCCATTCCAAGACATTTAAATGTTTCCCTTTAAACCACTCCAGTGTAGCTTTAGCAGTATTTCTATGTTCATTGTCCTGCAGGAATTAGCCTACGGCTGACTCAAACAGGTTTTCTTCCAGAATTGCCCTGTATTTAGTGCCATCCATCTTTCCTTCGATCCTGACCAACTTTCCTGTCCCTGCGGATGAAAAACATCCCCACAGCATGATGCTGCCACCACCATGCTTCACTGTAGTGTTCTCAGGGTGATGGGAAGTGTTGGGTTTGCGCACACATGGCGTTTCCCATGATGGCCAAAACGTTCAATTTTAGTCTCATCTGACCAGAAAATCTTCTTCCATGTGTTTGGGGAGTCTGCCACATGCTATTGGGCAAACTCCAAATGTGTTTTTCTTATTTTTTTAATTTAAGCAATGGCTTTTTTTTCTAGCCACTCTTCCATAAAGCCTCACTCTGTGGAGTGTACAGCTTAAAGTCGTCCTATGGATAGATACTCCCATCTCCACTGTGGAGTTCCTTCAGTGTTCTCTTTGGTGTCTTTGTTTCATCTCTGATTAATGCCCTCCTGGCCCGGTCTGTGAGTTTTGGTGGGTGGCCTTCTCTTGTCAGGTTTGTAGTGGTGCCATAATTCTTTCCATTTTGCCATAATGGATTTACTAGTGCTCCATGGGATATTCAAAGTTTGGGATTTTTTTTAATAACCCAACCCTGATCTATACTTCTCCACAACTTTATCTCTGACCTGTTTGGAGTGCATCTTGGTTCTCATGTTGTTTGCTTAGTAGTGTTGCAGAGTCAGGGTCTTTCCAGAACAGGTTGATTTATACAGACTGTTATGAGTGGTGAGATGTGGTGAGTAGGATCCAAGAGCAGAACACAGACCAGTAAATCCAATAATAAAAAAGATTTAATAGGAGTAAAAAATAAACCAAAAATAATCCAGAAAAAGCTAGGGACAAAAAAAAAACAGGCAGGCAAGGACAAAAAACTCTAGCATAAAAAAATAGTCCAGACAAAAAACTTGGAGTGTTTTAAAACTCTGGAGACCAGAGGTTTAAGCTAGGTTTAAGGTAGGGTGAACATGTCGCATGGTGAGTGGTAATGTGAGTCTAAAAGAACATGGGTTGATTACCTTCTTGATGAGGAAGGGTCCAAGGAACCTGGGTGCTAGCTTGTGAGAGATGTTCCTAAGTGGCAGGTGGTGCGTGGAGAGCATAACTTGTTGACTTACTCGGTAGGTGGGTGCCTTGGAGTGACATTTGTCGGCCAGCCTCTTGGATGCGAGTGCGGAGCGAATGAGTCTTCTCCGGGCCAATGCCCATGTCCTCCTGCAGTGGCATATAAAGAGCTGGGCTGAGGGTACGGCGACCTCCTCCTCTTGGCTGGGGAACAGTGGTGGTTGGTAACCTCGTGAACACTGGAATGAAGAGAGACCTGTGGCAGAGGAAGGGAGAGTGTTATGTGCATATTTGATCCAGGGTAGGTACCTGCTCCAAGAATTGGCATCCCTGGACGCCATGCACCTGAGTGCAACCTCCAAGGCCTGGTTTGCCCGTTCTGCCTGGCCATTGGTCTGTGGGTGGAAGCCTGAGGAGAGACTACAGGTGGCCCCGATGGGTTTGCAGAAGGCTCTCCAGCACTGTGCAGTGAACAGAGGACCCCGGTCAGAAACAATGTCGGTAGGCAGACCATGTAGGTGGAAAACGTGGTGGACAAGTAGTTCTGTGGTCTCTTTGGCTGAGGGGAGCTTGGGCAGAGGAATGAAATGGACGGTCTTAGAAAAAACAGTCAATAACAGTGAGGATACATGTGTTGCCACCTGAGTTGGGGAGTCCTGTGATGAAGTCCAGGGCAATGTGAGACCAAGGTCGATGCGGAGTCGGGAGGGGTCTTAGCAAGCTGGCAGAGGGTTGATTGGCTGTCTTGTTCCGGGAGCATGTGTCTCAGGCTGCCATGAACTCTTGGATGTCTTCCTTGATGGATGGCCACCAAAAGCACTGCTGGATGGGTGCCAGGGTTTGGGTGGCTCCCGGATGACAGGCCAACTTGGAGCCATGACCCCACTACAGCACCTGGGTTCGCACAGGACAGGGAACAAACAGATGGTTAGGATGAGTGTTGTTGGGGTTACCTTCACTGGGGTCCTGCTCCAGGGCCTTCTGCACGAGTGTCTCAACCTCTAGAATGGCGGCTCCCACCAGGCAGCGTGGAGGAAGTATGGTCTCAGGTGGCTTGGACTCCTCTTGGGGGGAAGAGAACATCCTGGATAGGGTGTCAGGTTTGCCGTTCTTGGAGCCTGGGTGATAGGAGAGTGTGAAGTTGAATCAGAAGAAGAAGAGAGACCAATGGGCTTGACGGGAATTCAGGTGTTTGGCGGATTTGAGGTACTCCAGATTCTTATGGTCGGTCCAGACTAGGAAGGGGAGCTCCGACCCCTCGAGCCAGTGCCTCCACTCCTCCAAGGCTAGTTTAACAGCCAGTAGTTCTCGGTCGCCTATGTCGTAATTCCGTTTGGCTGGGGATAGCCGGTGGGAGAAGAAGGAGCATGGGTGGACCTTGTCATCACTGGCCCTCTGGGATAGTATAGCTCTGACCCCTGACTCGGAAGCATTGACCTCACCAAATTTGGTTGGATCGGGTATGGTGAGAACGGGTGCTATGGTAAACCTGTGCTTGAGCATGGAAAAGGCTTTCTCTGCTTCCTCCCTCCATTTGAATTGGGTCTTGGATGAGGTCAGGGCTGAGAGAGGTCCGGCCACTGTGCTGAAGTTGCAAATGAAGCGCCTGTAGAAGTTGGCGAATCCTGGGAAGCACTGGAGCTCTCGTCTCAAAGATGGGGTGGGCCAATCAGCGACTGCCTCCAGCTTGAGGGGGTTAATTTGAATCTTCACCAGAGTGATGATGAACCCCAGGAAAGAGACAGAGCTTTGGTGGAACTCACTTTTCTCCGCCTTAACGAACAGTTTATTTTCTAGCAGGTGTTGGAGGACCTGCCAGACGTGACCCCGATGTTCCTCCACGGAGCAAGAGAAAATCAAGATGTCATCCAGGTATACGAAGACAAAGGTGTTAATGAAGTCCCTTAAGACGTCGTTAACTAGTGCCTGGAATACCGCGGGCATGTTGGTCAAGCCGAAAGGGACTACGAGGTACTCATAGTGGCCTGTGGTGGGGTTGACGGCCGTCTTTCACTCATCCCCTTCCCTGATCCTAACTAGGTGATAGGCATTGTGTAAGTCCAGTTTAGTGAACACCTTAGCTCCCTGGAGTAGTTCGAAGGCTGTGGTCATGAGCAGTAGTGGGTAGCGGTTCTTGACCCTGATGGTGTTGAGACCTTGATAGTCAATGCAGGGATGGAGTGACTTGTCCTTTTCGATGAAGAAGAACCCTGCCCCTGCTGGAGAGGAGGAAGGGTGGATGATCCCAGCTGCCAGTGACTCAGTGATGTACTTCTCCATGGCCTGTCATTTGGCAGGTGAGAGAGAGTAGAGATGTCCCTTGGGTGGCGCCGTCCCAGGCAGGAGGTCAATCCCGCAATCGTAAGGCCTGTGAGGAGGGAGGGACACTGCTCAGGTTTTACTAAAAACTGGCTTGAGATCCAGATATTCTGGAGGCACGTGAGAGAGGTCGGGAAATTCACTGGCTGAGGGCTGTGGTGGTTTGGCAGGAGGCAGAGCGGAGTTCAGGCAGGAGGCCAGGCAGGAAGGACTCTAGCCTAAGATGGTGTGATCAGTCCATTTTAAGTGGGGGTTGTGCTGCATCAACCAGGGTAGTCCAAGAATAACAGGAACGTGAGGGTAGTTCATGATGTGAAGTTGTATTGTTTCGGAGTGATTGCCTGAAATCCTTAAGGTGAGCAGGGTGGTGAGGTAAGTGATGGTGCTCAAGCCAGTGCCACTGAGTGTCAGGACAGTGAGAGGGACCTCGAGGGCGAGTAATGGGATTCCGAGATCCTTGGCGGTGGCGGAGCAGATCAGGTTCTTGTCTGCCCCTGAGTCGACAAGTGCCTGAAGATGGTGATGCCGTTTGTTGTGCGTGATGATAATGGGGAGCAATGGTCAGTCAGCAGGGGACTGGTTCTGAGCATTGCCCACCAGGGCCCCTTGATTAACTGGTGGGCTCATACTTTTTAGCAGGCAGGCTTGGCAGATGTGTCCTTGCTGACCGCAGTAGAAGCAGGCCCCCGTGTTCCACTGGCACAGTCATTCCTCTGCTGACACCCGTACCCGATCTACCTGCATGGGTTTGACGGACAAGGCAGGAGGTGGGGAGAAGTTGCAGCTGAGGCGGCTCTTCTCTCTCCTACGTTGTAGGACCCAAGCATCGATATGATTGGCAAGGTCCATGAGAGTGGCGAGGTCCGACGGCAGTTCCCGAGATACCATTTCATCCTTGATTACGTCGGACAAGTCATGTAGGAACGCGTTGACCTAGGCACTTTCGTTCCAGTCGCATGATGCCACCAATGTCCGGAACTCGATGGCATAGTCCAAGGTAGGTTGGGGCCCCTGCCGCAGCTCCATGAGCTCCCTAGCCACTTCGCGACCAGACAGAGAGCAGTCGAATGTTTGCCTCATTTCCTCAGAGAAGTCCTTGAAGCTGGAACAAAAGGACGCGTCGGCGTGCCAGACCACTGTTCCCCATTCCCTGGCCTTGCCGGTGAGGAGCGTGATGACATAAGCTACCCGGGAGCGTTCTGTGGGGAAAGCCATGGGTTGTAGCTCCAAGGTCAATAAACACTGAGACAGAAAAGATCTGCAGGTACCTGGTTACCCACTGTAGGGCTGAGGCGAAGGAAGTCTCGGTTCATGGCGAGCGGCAGTGGCAGGAGGTGAAGAAGGAGGCGGCTGGGCAGGGGTAGGTACAGCTTGGGAGTGTTGGAGTTGTGTGGCTAGAAGGTTGAGTGAGTTGGACAGGGTGGCCAGGTTTTGGGTGATCTGCTTGAGTTCCTGTTGGTGGGTCCCGAGGAGGGCTCCTTGCTGCTGCATAACCGTTCTCAGATAGTTCAGTTCCGCTGGATCCATGTTGGCCAGAATGTACTGTTATGGGTGGTGAGATGTGGTGAGTAGGATCCAAGGGCAGAACACAGACCAATAAATCCAATAATAAAAAAGATTTAGTAGGAGTAAAAAATAAACCAAAAATAATCCAGAAAAAGCTAGGGACAAAAAAACGAGGTAGGCAAGGATAAAAAAACGCTAGCATAAAAAATAGTCCAGACTAAAAACTTGAGACAAAAACGTAGCACAACAAACATGAAAAAAGACAAAAACGTAGTGCAAAAAACTGAACAGAGAGCAAAAATCCAAGAAGCAATAATGGCGCAGAGACGACGTGAAAAACCAACAAGACGTTCTGGCAAAGTCCCCTTCTGAGAACGGCCTTTTCATACACAGCAGAGCAAACCAGGAAGTGAATGCCGGCAAGATGGAAGTCCCATCCCGGATCCTGATTAGCGCTGAACTGGGAGATAATAAATCTCCGGAGTGGAAGTCCGGGGCGGAGCATGACACAGACATCATGTGATAAATCATGTGACACTTTGATTTCACACACGTGGATCTTAATAAATTAATTATGTGACTTATTAAGTTAATTGTTTGGACCAGCTTTTATTTAGGGGTTTCATACGAAAGAAGGTGAATACCTATGCACACTCCAGATTTCTGTTTTTTTCATCTTAATTATTGTTTGTGTCACAATAAAAAAAAACAATTTCCACCTTTACAGTGGTAGACAAATTGTGTAAATCAAATGGTTCTAACCCTCCAAAAATCAATTTTAATTCCAGCTTGCAATGCGACAAAACAGGCCAAACACCAAGGGGAATGAATACTTTTGCAAGACACTGTAACTAGCTAACTAATTGAACTAGCTAAATAATAAAATGTCTCATGTCATCTCATTATCTCTAGCCGCTTTATCCTTCTACAGGGTCGCAGGCAAGCTGGAGCCTATCCCAGCTGACTACGGGCGAAGGCGGGGTACACCCTGGACAAGTCGCCAGGTCATCACAGATAATAAAATGTAACTAGCTAATGTACTAAACTTACAAAAAAAAAGTTACATCCAACATACTTCCTTAGCTTTGATTGTGAATTATATTGACAAATATTTCTCTTTTTTTTGCATGGAAGGCAAATGAGTATAAATATTCAATTTATTCAATATATATTCAATATTCAATATATTCAATCCTTAAAGTAAAAACTTTCCAAAATACCACTTTAGTATGGAAGCATATTGCTGCCACACCAGAAAAAAGAAAAAATCAGTATCCCATAATATTGTCAAAAGTTTACTGTCATAACAATATGTTTTTCATGATATAGCAATATATTTTCACATTATTATATTATGCTCATTTACACAATTTAACAAGTTCTATTTCATTCTTGGGTTGAGATATGACAAGATTCTGCTGTTACTGAACTTGGTGGATGACTGTCATAAGTATGCACACTCTAAGAAAGATTTTAAAATACATGGGGGTAAGTACAGAGGGAAGAAGTACAGAGGGAAGAAGGAGTCCAACCCACTGGAGGTAGCTTGTAACCATGGAGCCGTTCATGCCCCGCCAGGTGATCAATGAGAATTGATGCTATAGCAAGATTGCAGCTCTAACTCTCAGAGCTTATACATTGCATTTGGTCAAGGAGGATGTTTTCCAGTAGGTTTTTTTCCACCAAGGTTTTTATCCTACTGGTTTTTTTTTCATAGCGGGCAATTTCAAGTCAAGTAAAGTCAAGTCAAGTTTATTTGTATAGCACTTTTAACAACAGACATTAACACAAAACAGCTTTACAGAAAATTAAAGACTTTAAACATATGAGCTAATTTTATCATTAATAAATTTATTTATCCCTGATGAGAAAGCCTGTGGTGATGGTGGCAAGGAAAACTCCTTCAGATAACACAAGGAAGAAACCTTGAGAGGAACCAGACTCAAAAGAGAAGAGAACCCATCCTCATTTGGATGAGCCAGCCGGGAAAATCTAGGTCCTGATCTGATCTTTTACTCCACTCCCTGGTTTCCCCTGAGCCTTCCCTGTGCTGCAGCCAGTACACCTGTCCCTCATCAGCTCATCCATGGCTCTATATTACACCACTCAGGTGGTCACTCAGCACAGGATTGTCTTTGCCTCAGGATATGTTTTTCACCTTTTTTTCCTCTATTTTTTATTCAGTTATTTTGCTACTTTGCAGAGTGCTGTGGAATTACTTTGCTCTTTTCTGTGGCTTATGTTTGCCTCTTGTTTTGGGACTGTGATCACATTTTTCCTGATGCAGAAGCACTCTGAATTTTTGAACTTTCATTTTTGCACTGAGAGCGCTTTTCCTGCTGCAAGGTTGTGTTTTGGACTCTATGTTTTTTGCTTCCGTGCGCATCTGACAGTTTGTTTTTAGTCTCCATTTCCCCCCCCCCAATGACCCATTCCAGTATTTCTCCTGTTGGCTGCTCCCCTCCTCCAGTCCTTCACCATCAGGATTAAAGGCCAGCCCTCTTCACTCCAGTATATGTGAGTCTGTTTCTGGGTCTACCCAGCTCCTACTGCCATTTGGCCTGTGACAGAACAATCCCACCAGAGGAATGGGCCCAGCAGATTTTGAAATGGTTAGAGCAGGTCTGACTAAACAAAGCTCTATTCTGGGTTACCATTGGCAGGAAATTGCAGCTGTCCACCAGAGCATGACAGCTGTCACAGACACATTACAGAAACTCTCTTCTCAGATACAAAGCCTTCAGAATGTGATCTCCAGTCAACCAGCACCTCTGCACCAGTCAGCTCACCCATTGCTCCAGTAGTCGTTCCAGCTCCACAGCCCTTCTGAGAGCCATGCCTGCCTGCCCTGCAGCTTCAGGATGGGGAGCCTGGGACCTGCCGCTCATTCCTATCCCAGTGCTCCTTGTTGATGGAACTCCAGGCCTCTGCTTTCCCTTCTGAGAGCTCTAGAGTTGCCTACATTATCACACTTCTGACTGGTAGGGCTTGGGTGTGAGGAACAGCAGTCTGGGATGCTGGGGCTCCTTGCTGTTCAAGTTACAAGGAATTCTCTGAAGAGATGCAAAAGGTTTTCGACTGGTCACCCAAGGGCAAGGAGGCAGCTAGGTGACCAATGGGGCTCAAGCAGGGCAGCCAGCTGGGTTACGACTATGCCATTGAGTTTCGTACCTTGGCTGCAGCAGTGAACTGGAATGCCAGTGCCCTATATGACACATTTTTTCATGGACTAAACAGCTCTGTATTGGATGAGATCATCCCTCATGCCCTCCCCAAGACTCTGGATGGCCTTGTGTACCTAGCTGGTCAGGTGGATACCCGGTTACGCCAACGGAACCTGAGAAGAAACCTCAGGTTTGAACCTAAGGTCATTATTTCCTCATCTGAGGCTGCTGCCTCCCCTGAGCCAGAGCCCATACAGTTAGGCAGAATGCAGGTCACCCCCGAGGAGAGAAGGCACTGCCGTGAGCCCAGGTCCTGCTTCTACTGTGGCAAACCCGGACATTTTGTCTCTCATTGCCTGTTAAAAGGGCCTGCCCACCAGTAGCATCAGGAATATGAGTGGGTGTACTGACACAGTCTTCCTCTGCCGAGAGGCCGGTGCTCCCTACTAAGATAATCTTTCAGAACAGGTGTTACCCTGTTAAGGTACTCATTGATTCTGGGGTAGACCAAAGCTTCATCAGAATCTCCTTTGCAGAAGAGCAGGGGGTAAACCTACATAAGTTAGACTACCCTATAAACATCAGGACACTCAACAGCACTGAACTCAGTCCTGTCTCCGACATCACAGAGCCGCTCACTCTTAAGATCTTTGGGAACCACATGGAATCCATTTCTTTCTTCACCATGAATAACTCTCATGAGTCTATTGTCCTTGGTCTTCCTTGGTTGTGCCTGCATAATCCCCATCTGAATTGGAGTAAAGGTACAGTCCTCTCTTGGAGCACCCTGTATTTTGAACTAACTGGAGCTTGTTTATGCATGTATTGGAACATCCAGTCAGGCATTACAATAATCCAACCTAGAGGTAACAAACGCATTAACTAGATTTTCTGCATCATGTAGTGACATTATATCTTAGCATTATTTCTGAGATGAAAGAAAGCTATCCTCGTAATGTCATTGATATGAGTTTCAAATGA